>NW_007729442.1:60336-83692 GCF_000696425.1 Galeopterus variegatus | reverse complement strand
CCTCCCCCCACCCCACACACACATCTGACCTCTAAAATTGTTTTACTCTCTGGTTCTGACAAATTATTTTTCTTCTTAGTTCACCTAAGAAAATATTTCACTTTTGTTTTCATTGTAACCTCATTAAGAAAGCAATAGCAATAGAAAAGAAATCCAAACCCAAAAATATTAAAACACAAAAAAACTTAATTAAAGATTGGCTTGTAAGGACAGGCTCTAGAATACATCGGACCCAGTTTTTTTTACCCAAGCTATAGCATGCATTATAGCCACCACTTAGTGAGCATCTTCTGTATACCTAGCATCCTCTCAGGAACTCTAATCCTATGACATTACTGTAAAGTAATTATCACACCAGTTTCACAGCTGAGAAAACACAAGACATGATCACATAGCTGAGAAGTGGCTATGCTGTGATACAAACTCAGTCCTCTAATGCCAAGGCTCATGCTCTTTCCACTCCACCACTCATGATAGACTGAGCAAGCTGGTCTTGAAGATGAGATGAACTTGGTTTGGACATATTGCCAGGGTTATGAAATCCACCCAGGACATTTGATCTAATCTTCTCTTGTAGAACCTTTACCCACTCCACCCTCCTCATCTCTGTCTTTGTCTCTCCTGGTACTCTTCAGCTCTGCAGCCTTTAGTACCTGGGGCCAGGTCTAGGCCCAAGCTTTTTCTTACTCTGAACTTATAGTTATCTTTTTTCTTCTTCCAGAGGCCATCTGGAATTTATAATCATTGAGATTATCTATAATCATAAAATCAAAATTGTAAATATCTATTATAACTATAATCTCATTTATCACATAATTTATGGGCAGACCTAGTGTTATACAATGCATTTGGTACATGTGAGATCTCTCCTGTATCATGACTCTATTAAAAATCTCAATGCTATTATTAGTTTTTTTAAAAAGATATTTATATATATTCACCCAACTAGATTGAAAGATCCCTTTTAGGCAAGGATTTGGGTCATATGCTTCTGGTCTTTAATGCTAGATGTATATAATTAGAGACAAAATAAAAGGTATTGTGTGAACATAATCTACATTTCAGTAAAATGTTAATTTCCAGGAGATATCACAGAAGAGTGTAACACAATTCAAAATAAATAGACCTAAACTTACTTGAAAAAGCATAGTTTTTGAGTTCTCCTAGTGAAGACCAAAGTAGATAGCTACTGGATATGATGCAATTAGAAAACAACTCATCTGCCATTCAGAACTCAGTTGCCAAGTATAGCATAGCTAAAATGCATGCTGTGAGCACTCTCGAGAGAGAATAAAGGAAAATAAGTGTGAGGCCACCTCCTCTTTATAAGGTTGAGAATTCAATCTCAGAAATAAAACAAAGCTTAACAAAAGAAGATGAAGCGGAAGAAAAGCTGGCACAGACAAGTGAAGGAAATACAGAAGGAAAATGCACTGAGACTCCTTAATACAGCACAATAGACACAAAATATAGGTGATTTGAACAGGGCAAGGAAGAAAATTTACAGGAATGTTTGGGATTTAAGACACTGTAATGCTTGAATTCACTATTTTGTTTTCAAAGACAAAGCCAGACCTAAAAAAAGGGTTGGCTATAGCTATGAAAATTCAGGGAAGCTTTCTCATTTTCTTTGTTTATTTATGGCCAATCAAAAAGGCTGAAGAGAGACGAAGAAATGTGGAGTTTGTCAGCATAACGTACAGAATGATATATCGTGATGACAAGAAAATTGTGCACTTAGATGCCCAGGGAATGTATGTCTTATATCTCCCCAGTTCCTTATTTTCATTTGGGGTTTTCAATTACTTGAGAGTGAAAGGCAGTGCAGTATCTCATCATTTTCTCCAGGAACTCTCTCCTACAAAGGTCAAGCCAATAGAACCCAAGTCAGCTGATGAAGCTCACAGACTCTGCTCCGATTACTAGGCATTAAATTCAACTCTACTCTTTGCTTCAGGAAGAAGCTGTTAACATAAGGTTTCATGACAGGCAAAAACTCACCTTTGTAAAAATGCAGACATAAAGCAATAGAAATGCAAACACACACACACACACACACACACACACACTGGGGCTGTCCAATAAAGATCAAGAGCCACCTTGCAGAAACACAGAAGGAAGCCTTAAGAGACATCATGGCAAAAACAGAAGGCAAACGGGAGAAAACAAAAATATAATTTATAAAATATAAAAAATATATCTCAAAATTCTCTCTAAATATTCATTTTTTAATATGTGAGGTTACCAGAGATATCTTCCCAGTTGACTTGAGATGCTAGACATGGAATCAGATAACCACAAGGACAATAAGTTCTTATTTAGTGATTGTTTCCTGTTGGGTGCAAAACCATTTCACTTGCAAAAAGCTGCTATGAGCCTCAAAATAGAATTCAGAGTGGAAAATGATAGCAAGGAAAATTTTTTTAAAATGTCTATCTCTAAATATGGCAGTTGCTTGCTATTAAAAGTGGAAAATAAATAGGAGTGGTGCACTTTGCTTTTTGTCTATTTGTGTCTTTACAGGTGAAGTGAGTTTCTTGTCAGCAGTATGTAGTTGCATCTTGTTTTCCAATCGACTTAGCCATTCTATATATTTTAAATGTAACATTTAATCCATTTTCATTCAACATTGTTATTGAAACCTGCAGCCTAACTCTTGACATTTGTTAATTTTTTAAAGATTGTTTTGTTTGTTTGTTTCTTCCTTTTTTATTGTTTGTCTTTGCAGTATGGTGGCTTTCTGTAGTGATAAGATATAATTTCTATTTCTTTCTCATTTGCATATCTGTTCTAACAATGAATTTTATTCTTTTGCATGTTTTCATGATGGTAGTTATTGTCCTTTGCTTCCAGATATAGGACTATCTTAAGTATTTCTTGTGCTGCCAGTCTAGTGACAATGAATTACCTCAGTTTTTGTTCATCTGAGAAAGACACTATTTCTCCTTCATTTCAGAAGGATAGCTTTGCTGGGTGCAGTATTCCCAGCTGGTAGTTTTCTTCTTTCAGTGCTTTGAATATATCACCCACTTTATTCTGGCCTGTGAGGTTTCTTCTGAGAAATTTGCTGCTAGTCTCATAGAGATTACTGTATATGTGGCTTCACATTTTTCTCTCTTTCTCTTTGACTTTTGACAGTTTGACTGCAATGTGTATTGAAAGGGACTTTTTGGATAAAATCTGTTTGGAGATCTTTGAGTCTCCTGGATCTGGAATCCATATCTCTCCCAAAATGTGGGAAATTTTTACATATTATTTTGTTTAAAAAGTTTTTGATGGCTTTTCTCTTCTCTTCCCCTTCTGGACCATTCATAATGTGAATGACTGCATGATTAAAGTTGTACCACAAATCTCATAGGCTTTTTTCATTCTTTTTTACTTATTTTCTAGTCCAACTGGATTATTTCAAAAGACTTGTCATCCAAAAACATGACAAAAAAAAGAAAACTACAAGCGAGTATTCTTTATGAATATAGATGCAAAAGTTCTCAACAAATCACTAGCAAACAGAGTTCAACAGCCACATGAGAAAGAATATACACCATGATTGATGGGATTCATCCCAGGGATGCATGGATAGATCAAAATATACAAATCAATAAATGTGAAACACCATATAAACAAAATAAAAGACAAAAAACAGATGACTAACTCAATAGATGCAGAAGAAATGTGATAAAATGCAACATCCTTTCATGACAAAAGCTCTCAATAAATAAGGTATAGAAGAAAAGTATCTCAACATAATAAAGTTGACATATGTGACAAATCCATAGCTACTATCATCTTTAACAGTGGAAAGTTGAAGCTTCTATTCTAAAAGCAAGAATAAGACAAGGAGGCCCACTCTCACCACTCCTACTTAACATAGTACTGGAAGTTCTAAACTTCCAGAGAAATTAGGCAAGAGAAAGAAATAAAGAGGATCCAAATTAGAAAAGAACACAAAAAACTGAAAAGACATTCCATGTTCATGAATTGGAGAAATTAATAGTGTCAAAATGACCATACAACCCAAAGCAATCTACATATTCAATGCAATCCCTATCAGAACACCAATGACATTCTTCATAGAAATAGAAAAAAACAATTCTAACATTCATATGGAACAACAAAATACCCCAAATGGCCAAAGCAATCCTGAGCAAAAATGATAAAGCTGAATATATAGCACTACCTGACTTCAAAATATACTACAAAGCTATAATAACAAAAAAAAAAAAACATGGTACTGGCATAAGAACAGACACATGGACACATAGAACAGAGTATAGAACCCAGAAATAAATCCATGCATTTACAGAGAACTGATCTTTGACAAAGGTGCTGAGAACATACATTAGGGAAAGGACTGCCTCTTCAATAAATGGTGCTGGAAAACTGGATTTTCATGTGTAGAAGAATAGTACTAGACCCCATCTCTCATCATTTACTAAAATCAAGTCTAACTGGATAAAAGACTTAAATGTAAGACCCCAAACTATAAAACCTGTAGAAGAAAACACAGAGGAAATAATTCAAGAAGTAGGACTCAGCAGATTTTATGAATAAGATTTCAAAAGCATGGGCAACAAAAGAAAAACAAAATAAAGTAGGATTTTATCAAACTCAAAAGCTTTTGCACAGCAAAGAAAACAACCAACTGAGTGAAGAGAAAACCTGCAGAATGGGAGAAAAATATTTGCAAACTATGCACCTGATAAAGGATTGATATCCAGAATATACAAGTAACTCAAAGAACTCAATAGTAAAAATAACAATAATAATAATTCAATTAAACAATGGGCAAAGGAGTTGAATAGACATTTCTCCAAAGAAGACATACAAAAGGCCAGAGATAATGAAAAAATGCTCAAAATCATTCATAATCAGAGGAATGCAAATCAAAACCACATTGAAATAGCATCTCAGGTCAGTTAGATTGGCTATTATCAAAAAGACAGAAAATAACAAATGCTGGCAAGGATGCAGAGAAAGGGGAACTCATACATTGTTGATGGGACCGCAAATTAATAGAGCTACTATGATTTTCTCCAACTTCATCCATGCTGCTGCAAATGGCAGATTTCGTTCTTTTTTATGACTGAGTAGGATTCCATTATGTATATATACCATATTTTGCTTATTCAATCATCCATCAATGGACATTTAGGTTGGTTTTATATCTTGGCTATTGGGAATAGAGCTGCAATAAACATGGGAGTCCAGGCACAGAAAGATAAATACTGCATGTTCTCACTCATATGTGGGTGATAAAGAAAACAAAACCAAAAATAAATAAATTAATAATAATAATAAGTTGAACTGTCTAAAGGAGAGAGAACTGTGGTTAGTAGAAGTGAGAAAGGAGAGGGTGGAGTGGGGGGAAGTGAGAGGCTGGATAATGGATACAAAATTACAGCTAGATAGAACAAGTAAGTTCACTTAGTGTATAGTTGACCCAGGAATCTATAATTAACAATGATTTACTGCCTGTTATCAAGTGACTAGAAGAGAGATCAAATGTTCACATCACAAAGAAATGATTAAGTTTTGTAATGATGAATATGCTTATTATCCTGATTAAATCATCCCATATTGTATACATGTATTGAAATATAACTCTGTATCCCACAAATATGCACAGTCCATGTTTCAATAAAAAAATTGAAAAAATAAATCAGAATTTCACACACACACATATGTATGTACATATATGTGTATATATCTCCATTATGAAAAACAATATGAAGCTTCCTCAAACAACTCCAGATAGAACTATCATATGAACCAGCAATCCTACTACTGTGTATATACCCAAAGGAAAGGAAATCAACATGTTGAAGGGATACCTGCACTCCTATATTTATCACAGCTCTAACCACAATAGCTAAGATTTGGAACCAACTTAAATGTTCATCAGTGGATGACTGGATCAAGAAATATGGTATATATACACAATGGAATACTAATCAACCATTAAAAAGAATGAAACTCTGCAAGTCACAGCAGCATGGATGAGCTTGGAGAAAATTATGTTTTGTGAAATAAAGCAGGCACAGAAAGAGAAATACCACATCTTCATTCATGTGTGGGAACTAAATAATAACAACAGTAAGGAAGAGGAGGAGGAGGAAGACTACGAAGACACGTTGAATTTTAAGAATTAGAGAGTAGAATTGTTGTTACTAGAAGAGGGAAAGGGAAGGTGGGAGTGGGGATAGTGCGAGGTTAGTTAATGGACCCAATATTAAAGTTAGATAGGAAAAATAATTTCTATTGGTGTACAGTCATGTAGGGGTGTATAATCAACAATAATTTATTGTATATTATCAAATGGCTAAAAGAAACAAATATTCTTATCACAAAGAAATGATAAATTTTTGCAATGATGAATTTACTAAATACCCTGATTTGATCACTACACATTGTAGACATGTATTAAAATATAACTCTGTATCCCATAAATGTGTAAAATCAATATATTTCTATTAAAGAAAAGTAATTTTCAAAAAAGACCTGTCTTCAAGCTCAAAAATTCTTTCCTTTGCTTGATCTAGACTGTTGCTTAAGCTCTTGGTTGTATTTTTCATTTCAATTAATGAATTCTTCAGTTCCAAAATTCATGTTTGTTTCTTTTTTTATGATATTCATCTCTTTATTGAATTTCTCATTCAGATCATGAATTGTTTTTCTGATATTGTCGAATTCTTTAGCTGTATTTTCTTGTATCTCACTGAGTTTCCTTAAGATCATTACATTATTTTGAATTCCTCTCAAGGATTTCATAGATTTCCTTTGAGGGAGGGGTCTATTACTGGGGAATTAATGTATTCCTTTGGGGTGTCACATTTTCTTGGTTTTTTCATGTTTATTATATTTCTACATTGATGTCTGAGCATCTGGTGAAATGATCACTTCTAATTTTCTGTAGTAGCTTTTACAAGGAAGGACTTTTTCCTGTAGATGTGTGCTATAGCATCAGTTGGGAGAGGTGTTTTACCTTTGATTCTGGGTGAGCACAGTATGTAGTCTCCATATGATTTCTTTGACTATATTCAATGTTGGAGTTGTCTGTAAGTGCCTCATTTGCCTAGGCTTTGGATCTTTGTGGAGGCTGTGATGCAGCTTTCCTGAGGGCAAGGGCTGCCACGTGGGTAGGTTGTCAAGCTCTGAAGACATGTCCATAGGCATGTGGCAGCTCATCTGTCCAAAGGTTTAAGGTCACTTGGGGTAGCAGGTCCTGGGCAGACTGGGCCTTGGTCTCCTGGCAGAAATGCTCAGGAGCTCAGCAGATTTTCCACCAGAGTGGGTGGGGTCTTCAAGGCCATGGATGGGTCCTCAGGCCTTTTAGAGGGGCACTTGGGTCCTCAGAGATTCCTCCACTGGAGTGGGTGGGGTCACCAGATCCACGGCAGGTCTTTGAGCCCCCAGGAGGAGTGTTGGGGTGCTCAGAGGCCCCTTTGCTAGAGTGTGTGGGATCATGGGAAATGCTGACAGGACCTCAGATCCCCAGGAAGTGCACTAGGGTACTTAGCAGTTTATCCACTGGAGTAAACAGTCTTGCCAGGGCTGGGGGGGTAAGGGGGCTTAGGTTTCCAGGACAGGTACTGGGGTGCTTTGCTGCTTCTTTATTGGAGCGGGCAGGGTCACATCTGGAGCAGGTAGGACCTTGGGCCCCAAGAAGAGGCACTGGATCACTCAATGACTTTACTGCTTGCATGAGCAACCCTTGCCAGGGTCACCACAGGTGGGAACTTGGGCCTGCAAGCAGGACCTTGGGCCTACAGAGAGATGCTAGGACAATTTCTTGCTCCTTTACTGAAGTGAGCAGGGTTGCCTGGAGTCAGACAAGTTTTCAGGCCCCAGGTAATGTGCTGGGGTGCTTGGCATTTCCTTGCTGAAGTAGGTGATGCTAGGGGGGTTGCTGGGGTTGTAGATCGGACCTCAAACCCCTGGGAGATGTGCTGGTGCACTCAGTACTTCCTCACCTGTAGAGAGCAATTCTGAACAGCAATTGCTGAGGTCATAGTCAGAACTTTGGGGTTTTAAGAGAGGTGTTGGGGCAATCAGCTATTCTTCCACTGGAGTCAGCAGGGTCACCAGGGAAATGGACAGAACCATGGACCCCTGGGAGAGGCACTGGAGCACTCCTCAACTCCTCAGGTGGAGTGGGCAACTCTGGACAAGGTTGCTGGGGCCACAGATGGGACTCTATGCCTCCAGTAGTGGCACTGGAGCTCTTGGTAGCTCCTCAGCAGGAATGGGTGGCCCTGGGTGGTTTTGCAGGGGTGTGGCCAAGATTTGAACTCCTGAGAGGGACATCAGCATGCTCTGCCCTTCTCATCTGGAATAGATAACTCCTAGCAAGGTCATTGGAGTTGCAGGCAGGATCCTATGCTCCCAGGAGAGACTCTGGAGTGTTCTGCAACTCCTCAATTGGAGTAAGTTACTTTGGGTGGGCTTGCTGAAGACTTGGGCAAGAATCTGCACCCCCAAGCTGGGTTCTCTGCAGCTCCTTAGTTAGAGAGGGTGGCCTTAGATGGGTTCTCTGGAGCTACAGACAGGACTCTGTGCTTCTGAGAGAGGCTCACAGGCACTCTGCTGAAGTCAGTAGAACACACTGTGGTGAGAAAAAGCCCCAATCTCTCAGGCCCTGGAAATCACATCCATTGACTCCCTTTGTCTTAGTGGTTGTCGCCCCACTGTTGGACTGCCTATTCCCTGAGGTGCAGGATGCTGCATGGGTTCGGGTGTCAGAGTCACAGTGTGATGGGAAGTTGACAGAGCCTTAACTGTGGAGATGCTGGGGCTATTGATCCCCAGGACAGAATGCAGTCTGGTGTTGGCTCTGATCCCAAAATGGGATGTTCTGCGGCAGCCTGGGTCCCAGGGGATGGGGAGGTTCAGTATAAATTCCCTCTCTGGAATGATGTCACATGTGTTCCAAGCAGCTCTCTATACTGGGTTCATGGCCTGCCAGGGCTGTGTGGCTCTCTTGTTGCTAGGATGGCCGGTGTCTGTGGTGGGAGCATAGACTCTTGGGGATCGCCCGCTTCTCTTTTCCCCGCAGCAAGGATTCTCTCCTGGCTTTGAGCCAACCCCAGTCACATGCTTCACTTGTCTTTCCATGCTGCCATCCCAATTTGTGAGACTCGGGGGTGGGGGGGTGTTCACTATATTTCTGAATCTGGTGTTCTCTCCTAAACACTGTTCAACATGTGATGATCTATTTGTTGTTTTTGACTTTGTGGCAGACGAGCAAGCTGGACACCTGTAGTCATCCATCTTGAACTCCTCTTCCTGGAAGTCAGTAACTTGTATTTCAAAAAGCATATGTATGTATAATTATCATGTTTGTCTAAAAAATAAAGCTTAAGTCACAGAATTCATTTAAATTTGAAATGGTTCTGGGTGAAATCCCTTTTATAGCAAATTAAAATGTACTCATAGGGGCCGGCCCAGTGGCGCACTGCTACAGTGCACCGCTTGGGAGCACGGCGGCGCTCCCACCGAGGGTTCGGATCCCACATACAGACCGGCACTCACTGGCTGAGCGAGGTGCGGGAGCAACACCGAGGGTTGCGATCCCGTTGCCAGTCCCGGTCCGGTACGGGCACGACACTGAGGGTTGAGATCCATTGCCGGTCACGAAAAAAGACAAAAAGGAAAAAAAAAAAATGTACTCATAAAATAATCAAAAAATGATCAGGCATTTATGGTGCAGCTATGCTATGTACTGTCATGCCCTTCATATAATTTAATCTTATCAGAAGCTGTATAAGGGATTGTTATTGTTATTGCCATTAATGTTGTTTGTATTATATTTATTATTGTTATTATCCAATGATTAACTTAGCTCCTAGTACATAGAAAGCACTTTACATTTATTGAAAAAATGAATTAATGAATGAATGAACACAACCCCATTTTACAAGCAAAGAAGCAGGCTCAAAATGATTAAGCCAAGGAAAATTTGAGCAATTATACATTACAATTAATAGGACACTATCTCCCCTTTATAATGACTCTCAGAGAATACAATATTTTCCATAATATTCCCCATTTTAGGCAAAATTCACACTCATTTCTGGTGCTTTTAACATGGTCAATGATCTCAAAAACATTCACCAAACACAGTAAGTCAAACAAAATTTCAAAAATTTGACCCCAGTATTTGCCAAAGACTCAGAGATGACCTTCTAGCCAAGGTTGGTGAAATTCCGTAGGTAAACATGTAAAAGCTAGAATAAGGTTTAAAGTTTTCAAGAATTTGGTAATTTCATAATCAAGTATAAAAATGATAGAAACAAACTATCTGAGAACTACATCAACAAAATAAATTATGGAAGGTGTAACAGACACTACAAATGTTAAGTTCAGAGCATAATAGAGGCAAGATATGAATTAGGGAATTAAAAGTGTTATTTTAATAATTTAGATTTATATTCCCAAAGTAACAATGATCAAGTGGATCACATAGGGGAGGAAATAAATAGATAACATGACATAATCAAGAAAAATAAAGCTTTACCCAAGTGTAAGTATTACAGAATTCTAAACCAGATCTGTGAGAGAAATTTTTTCTTGCTTTGAAAGATGCTATCAATATTGGTCATCAAGTAATATAAAGGGAGCATGGTGTAATAGTGGTTTAGAAGAAGACATTTATTTAATGTATTTTTTGTAGTAAGGTACTCTGCTTTGATTACTCACACAACACAGCCATGTAGGTATTATTATCCCCAGAACATAAATGAGGAATCCTTGTTGACCTATAATCATAAGAGCATAATTCTAGTGTAAGCTCTTCCAGTTATGAGCTCGTGGCTCTGGGGAAATCACAACCTCTCTGAGCTTCAGTTTCTTCTCCTATAATGCAAAGGTGACACTTGCTCTGATGATCTTCCACAATTGTTTTGTGATGGCAATTAGATAACATATAAAGCCTTCTTGTTCTGGGAAGTGCTTATAAATATAGGGGGTTTTATTACAGTCTCAAAAGTCACGCTGATAGAATCAACATGAGTGATAGCAGCGTAGTTAAGAGCTCAGCCCCTGGTGCCATATGAAGTGTGCATCTTGGCTGTGCCATTTTCTATCTGTATATCCTTAGGAGAGCTGCTTAACCTTTTTATATCTCAGTTTCCATATTGGCAAAATGGGGCTAATGATAATACCTATCTCATACAATCATTGTGAGTATTAAATGATGTAACACATAAAAATTCTTAGAACAGGCTGATAATATTATCTTCCTCTCTACATAGAACCAGTCTCTGGGCATCTTTAGTCACAGACAACTAAATAATTTGTGTATTTAATGCTGCTGATATCAACAAATATGTATTGAAAAATAGCTTTGAAAAACACTATGCTAGATATGTCAGGGGATGCAAAGATGAATAGGATAAAATTTCTGTGACCCGAGGACTCAGCCTGCTAGGAAATGAACACAGAAATAATCATAATCAAAGACAAGGTTGATATATGGGAGATTCAGACAGAAATTATATGCAGGTTTCAGATACCTATACTGACCAAGGTATTGGGCAGACTAACAAATTAAGGCAAAAAAATATTTTTTCATACCTGAAATAATACCTTGGTCCAAGGTAACTGAAGGACAATATATATGAAGTACTTATCACAATTGATGAGCATAATAAAAATTCATATTTATTTTCTGGGTCCTGTGTCCCGATGTGAAATGAAGATGTAGCTTTTCTACTGAGAGTTCTAGTCGTTTGGATGTCCTCTGGAAATTCACGTAACATAGTTCATGGACTTAGAATTATTTTTTCTAAGCGCAGGTGGATAGATGCTGATCCTTTCTTTCATGTTCTCTTATTACTATTGCTACCTACGTTAAAGACAGGTGCCTATGCTTGGGAATCAGTCTTTAAGCATGGAACCAAACAAAGATAAAAGACATGTAAAGGGATTGAACCTGAAACCTCATTTCTCTAGCTTGCTACTATGTAATCAATCTGTTAAATTCAGATGCCGACACCACGCTGAGAAGGCTGCTCTTTTTCCTTTTCCTGTGCAAGGTTAGTGAGTATTTACTCTATGTCCATGAAGCTCAGATTGTATACTTCAGCTCTTCATCAAAAATTCAATTAAACCGTCAATAGCACCACTTCAATACCATCCCATTTAGATCGAAAAAAATAACCTCTTCCTGGATCTTTGTCGAAATTTTTCATTGATAGCTATTACTTGAAACAAAATTTAAGTACCTCCTCTAGACTTTTGCAGTAACTTTTTAATTGGTCTCAATTTTATAGTTCTTTTTAGTTTCACATTCATCTGGAAAATTTTTTATAGTGCACCTCAGTTGTCAAAGTATGACAACTTTCATTACATTGTCATTCAGTTACCAAGGGGCTAGGGCAGGCTCAATAAATGAAGGCAAGAAAATATTTGATTCATACCTGAAATATAGTACAAATTTGTCTCTGATACTCTCATATATCACAACCTGGCTTTATCATTATTTATCTGCGTATTTCCCTTGGGAGGCTATGTGTCTCCAGAGTGCAGGGTTTCAATTCTATTCATCTTTGTGTCTCTTCCTGTGCACGTATCCTTGTAACACAATGTGCAAATGTATTGCAACCCACATCAGCAACTTTTGGTGTTTTTTAATGATTAGTTTATCTCGAAGATGCAGACTACATAATATGTCCTCCGCCTTACCTAAATTTCAATATTATTGTCTAATATTCTCCCATCTATAGTCTATGCTTAAATGAATTCCAAATCCGAGAAGTTAAAGAGTTCACAAGTATTTATTTTTAAAAATGCATATCATATATATATGGACCACATATGTTATATGTTATGTCATATATATATATATATATCATAACTGGTCCATGGACTTAGAATGTTTTTCTTTTTTCCCCAGAGTGCAGATAGACACGTGCTGATCCTTTCTTTCATGTTCTATAATTACTATTGCTTCTTACATAAGAGACAGGTACCTATGCCTGGGAGTCAATTTTTAAGCATAGAACCAATCAAAGATAAAAGACGTATAAAGAGATTGAACCTGAAACCTCATCTGGTGTACGTACTGTGTGTATGTGTGTGGGGGTATGTGTATATGTGTGTGAGGGTGTATATATATATATATATATATATATGTGTGTGTGTGTGTGTGTGTGTGTGTGTGTATGTGTGTGTGTGTGTGTTTGTGTATGTATGTATGTATATAAAGTTGATATTGCCAACTTTAAAACAACTAAATTATTGACTTTTACTCAAGAAAATGAACTATTATCCTACACACGGGTTTTTTTTATTATTACAAGCCTAGAATGGTAAGTTTCTTCTCAGATCACTGCTTCTCAGTGCTCATCGTAAATAATACCTCCTGCATGAAGCTTTTCCTGATTTATTGCTTTTCTAAGAGCTCCCATGATATTTTCCTTATATCTCTCTTCTAATACTAGTCTGCCTTATAATCTGTATAACTGTTCTCCAATTACAAATGTAATCTAACAGCAGAACTGTGTTAAACTTTTTAAGAATCTCTCTGATATACTGAGAATAATGCTTTATACACAGCTCATTTTTAAAAAAATCAGGTGTTATGCTATCCTATACTATTTAGTTTTTATAATCATCCCTGTAATTCCCAAGTTGGAGTTAGTTCACCGGTGTCTTTACAATGTTAACACATCACATAAGACCCCTACTGTCAAAAGATATTAGCCAGCACCAAACTCACTTTAAATGTGCCTTTCACCTAAAGCAAATGTGTTATACCACTAAATGCCAGCAAGCCTACTTGGTTCCAAGGGACCACATAAAGTTGGAAGTTTCTAATTATCAGCACAGCGGCATACATAACAACTTAATTCTATGAAGCATTATTGCCCTGAACAGGAGAGTAATGGTAATAAGCAGGGTGAAATGAACTCTGTTGACAACATCGAAAATGGTAGCTTTCGGCACATCTGTTGTTTGAGGAGGGGGTACTCATGGTCCCATGCACAAGGCCTAGAAATAAGGTTCCTGGGCTACCCCATCCAGTAGTGCTTTAGGAACTGAGGGAAAGGGCAGCTTGCTTACTCAAGGTTGATTATGACACTGATTCCTCATTCAACACGCAATGGTAGAGACAGGCCATGAGGCTAAAGGGAGGCTGTCCATGAACCTCTACTTCAGTCCCTAACATTATAAAGCAGTGTCCCTGATGCCCTGAATTCCTTATGACATCAGCTTTATCCTTCCTTCTGCCTTACATCATCCTGCTGCCTTATACCATCTCGGACTTATACCATTTCTAAAATGTAAGCCATTTATATTCCTTTTTTCTTATTTTTAACCACTCCTTCTCATCTTCCCAAATGTCTGTTTTCTGTGGCACAAATGATTTTTGTACAGCAGTCAGACCCCTATATTGCCCCAAGTTACAGATTATCAGGAAATACCACTGATGCCTCGAGGTATTCTAGTAGCATGGAAGCATGCAGTGAAGTGTCCCAAACCTCGTTCAAAGGAATGGGTTTTTCCAAGGTTGATAAAAGATTTTCTTAACCCCCAAAATAAAAACAAAATCAAACCCTCTTATATTATTTTAACAATTTTTCTAGTTATCCCCCTTCTCCCTCTTTACCATTCACATTACGACCAGTCCTGTAAAGTATCAGGAGCCTTTAGAGTCAGTAGCAGCAGGTGTCTTAGTCTTCATTCCCATACAGCAGTATTTGTCTGCGTGGGAATTTTTAGCATCAGTTGGCCTAAAGCAATTTTAAATTATATTAAAGGACAGTGTTATAGATTGCATGTTTATCAATGGAGGCATAGGTTTCGCATTGTGAAAAAGTGGACATTGTGACAAAAGAGATGACCAATACAAGGTAACTACAGTCCAAACCGACTTCAAAACTCATTGTGACTGAGGAAGCCTGAACCACCATAACGTACTGACATATGAGAGGAATTAAAGTTTCCTGGGAATTCATGGAAAAAATTTGTAATGTTTTTCCAAGTTACATTGTCTATTCTATACACTCCTATCTCCCACCTACCCTATCCATGTTTAATTTTGTTTCCTGGGTACAACTGAACAATTTAATTTAGAATATAAACTTGTCATTAGATGTCTCTTAGAAACTATAGCATATACTTGATCATTTTCAGTACTGTATCCAACTGTGCAGAAAAAAGCACCCTCCCCCCACCCCCAGACTCCTCCAAAATCTTTCCAAATAGTTAGGAAATGGACACTTAAACCTTACTTCCAAAAGAAAAAAAGCTAAAACCTAAATTTGGAAGCTCTCATAGGTCAAGGTCTGAGGATGTGATTTACGATTTAGATAATTTAATGAATAATATGACCTTTTCCTCTGCATCAATCTGTCCCATTAAATGTGACCTTGGTCAAATCACTAAATTTAGTGCTCAGTTTCTACCTCTGTAAAACAAAGGGTAAGGTGTCTTCTACCCAGATTACAATCAGAAGCACATAATCAAATATGAAAAATTAGTTTGTGAGTTATAAGGAGCTAAACAAAGGAAAAAGATACATCTCTACTGTCCACTCCCCCACCCCTAGAGCTATTGCCTGTCATTGTCCTTTGACTTCATATTTCCACTAAAAAATAATTGTACTTGGTGAAGGAGCTGATTTCCCCCTATTTTTGTTCCTGAAGGCATTCTTTTGGGTGCTTCACTTCTGGAAGTAAAACATGTTAAATACGAGTTGCAAATAAGCATTGCTCTAACCTCTTTAATTTTGTTTGGTTTAAATATTTGCTTTATATCCTGAACTGTAAAATTATTCAGTCTTGGACTTCAATATATACAATGAAACCCCTAACTCCAACATATGACCTAGATGAATGTCATTGGTACTTCTCCTTTCTAAACTCAACACTACACACACACACACACACACACACACGCAACTGAGACCAGTTAAGTCTTTGGAGAAGGGACAATCAGGTAGTGCTTCACTGCATGTGCACATAACTACTTGAAGAGTGATAAATTAAAGACACCATGTATGACGGTACTTCAAGAAGTTTGTGAAAAATAGAATGAAAAGATAATATGAATCTTTCCATGATTTTTTTTAAATACCCTGCATATTAAAATCCAGGTTGGATTCCTGATTCTGCCACTCATTAAGTTCTGTAATCTTGAGCAGGATACCTACCTCTCAGATTTTGTCTTTATAGTCATAGAATAGGGAACATAATGCCTTTTTTTTTTCATATAATAA
This sequence comes from Galeopterus variegatus, assembly GCF_000696425.1. Taxonomy (NCBI): domain Eukaryota; kingdom Metazoa; phylum Chordata; class Mammalia; order Dermoptera; family Cynocephalidae; genus Galeopterus; species Galeopterus variegatus. The sequence continues at coordinate 67,473 of NW_007729442.1, read as the reverse complement.
TCATGGTGTTTGGAGAGGATATTTGTAAAAATACCTTCTAAATTATAAAGAGTCTAGGAAGAGAAAGTATTGTTGCTCCTATAACAATAATAACTTTAATACTACTTATCAAAAGGGATGGGGCCTCATTGAGTTGCAGTTCTGTGCACCTGGCATCCTCGATTCTGGGTGCTGTTTTGAACTCGCTATTACCTCAACACTGTAGCCAGAACCTCCATCAGAGGCTGCAATCACAGGCTGAGGGGCCATTACTAGAATCAGTGCCAGGAAAATAATCTAAAGTTAGATGATCAAATCCAAATAGGACAATATGAGGAGACTGAAATAAGATTCAAGATCAGTTACCTCTGAAACTAGGGGAGATGAGAACTTAGTGAAAGTGATAAAGGTTAAAGTGAACAGAAAGAAAGAAAGGTGCAAGGATTTCTTAAGCTAGAATTTCTGGAGCTCACACCAGGTACTTACAAGACTTGACTACAGGCATGGCATCCTGGGAATATAATATAGGGAATGGCATATCAGGAATGCCAGATCACAGAATCAAAGACTGTTCAAGTTAGTGACCTAGCCTAACCTCAGTGATACTAACTGTAACTTGGGAAAAGAAATGAGAAAAAATGGCTGGTCCACAGACATACAGCTGTAGCAGATCATACATTTAATCCTGAATTATTTTAAATTCTACTTGGAAATATTTAAATTGGAAATTATTTTTAAGTGGAATATTATATTAGCAGATTAGGCTTTAGGTGATATGGTGATAATATGGTCAGAAAGACTTCACTGATGCCCTAATAATTTTCTCTCTAAACTCCCATAGACCCCTTGTGTGGCAGGTTATGCCTTAAAATATGGCCAATCATATAAATCTTATGTCCACTAAAAGATTATAAGTTCTTTGAGCAAAGGTTCCATTCTTTATTATTTTAATATCTTTCAATAGAAATTTATCATGGGTATATTAGGTGCTCAAGAAATATTTTGCCAGTTACAATTAATACATTCACGTACATAGTCTTTAGCTGAGGGGATCAAAGAGTTATTACTCTTCTGTTTGTTTTTGTCCCTAATGCCCCAAATCTCCTCTGATGATTCGTGTTTATCAACCAACTTGTCAACACATAAAAATTCTTGTGTGTTGTGTGTGCAGTTTCTTCCGAATTGGCATCCTTAGCTAGGTCAGCCAGGAAACATGGCAGCACCCAGGCAGCCCAACCAGAAGTCTCCCACAGGTGCTGCCCAACTCCGCACAGCCAGAGACATGAAAGGAAAACAAGTACCTGTAGTGCATGGAGTGTCAGAGAAACTCCAGGGTGCCATGACAGAACCACATGAGCTCCATTTGACTGTTGCTGGCAGGAGAGCAGTCCTCAAGGGTCAGGAAACCTAACACTCAAACATCAGAAAAATGACAGCACAAAACCTTTTATTAAGAGTAAAGAGGTAAAAGGTAGTCATACTCAAGGATATTAAATTACCTCAAGTGTTACCTCTTAATTTCTAAAAACTCATCATGGACTTTTAAAAATAGAATCAGTAGGTACATTTTCTCCCCAGTCTTTCCTCACTGACAAAGACAATTACTATGATTTATCAACAAGGACACACAGGAAAGGCACAGAAGGAAGCCCATAATAGTCATGGTGTGCTTGCTCACCCGTGCAGAGCTATTCGTTTTGGTGGCTGCTTTTTTCTCTTTGCTGTCAACATAGATTTAAATGTCTTAAGAGCACATCATAAACATTCTCTTTTTAATGCCGAAATTTCTAGAGTGTAAACAAAACATATCATCTATCTTCCCCCTCCCCCAGAAGACATGAAATACCTTCAGGTAACTTGGCAGACCAACAAATTATAATATATAATGGGAAAAATAGTGACTTCCTACTGTGTCTCCCTCCCCCCCCCCTCCCCGGCACCACAGACACATTGTTGTTTTCAAAACATTCTCTCTTGTCTTCAAGAATTTCACTGTCCTTGGAGAGATTCTCCCTGTTGGAGAGATTCTCCCTGCAATAAGAGGACTCACAGCTTGATAAGTTTTAGTCTCCCACTTCACCCCTTCCCACTCCCAACACACACAATATTACTTTTAAAAATAGTAATTTCAACTGAACCTAGATGGGAGAGCAAAATTCTGGGCACCAATAAATATTCAACGGCTCCCACTTTAGAATGACAGCACATAACAGAGGAGCTAGTAAAGTTATGGCGTTTGGGCAATGTTTTGAAACAGCTCAAAACCCATGACACTTTAATGCCTGACGTGTGTGTTTTTCAGGGCTAATAGACTTCTCCTTCATCGGCAGCACAATCCTAACCTACTCAAAAAGCCATTAATAGTCAACACAATGGACAAGTAACTCTGGTATTGGCCAGGTAGAAAACATTTCTCTGTAGCATGTGGGCAGCTGGAAAGGGAATTACATGGAGAAAATATTTAGGCAATGATATCATTACACTGGCAAATATTTTCTGAATATAACCTGGAACTGAAAGCTTAAAAGCACACTTAAAGCAGAAAAGGAAAAATGCCTATATATAACCTACCTCTTAATACGTAATAACAACATTCAGTCTGGGTATATTTTGGGAAGAGGATGCCTTCTTATAGATCAGAGGGAAGAATGAAGGTGCCTTTCTCTGAGAATCTTTAAAGATTAATCCATGATAAATATTAAAAAATTACTATTTTAAAAATATTTTCTCCATGTAATTCCCTTCCCAGCTGCCCACATGCTACAGAGAAATGTTTTCTACCTGGCCAATACCAGAGTTACTTGTCCATTGTGTTGACTATTAATGGCTTTTTGAGTAGGTTAGGATTGTGCTGCCGATGAAGGAGAAGTCTATTAGCCCTGAAAAACACACACGTCAGGCATTAAAGTGTCATGGGTTTTGAGCTGTTTCAAAACATTGCCCAATAGCCATAACTTTACTAGCCCCTCTGTTATGTGCTGTCATTCTAAAGTGGGAGCCGTTGAATATTTATTGGTGCCCAGAATTTTGCTCTCCCATCTAGGTTCAGTTGAATGTGCTTTGCTTCTAAGACTGTTTTGACACTTGTCCAGTACATCATAAATGAGATCAAGTGTGGACCCTGCAAATGTGAAACCGTTAGCTCAGTTGAGGATACTCTCTAAGTTGTCCTCTCTGCTGCTGATTGAAATGGGAATAAAGTTCAGGGGTCTGAAAAAACTTGAATCGTTCACATTTCTCAGCTCTGGGCATCATTCACCAGGTCATTGTAGAAAAAAAATAATAATAATAATCAGGTAAGTAGAAGTTCGTTTCCAGAGAGGGAAAACCCCACTTACCATCTCTGCATGATTTCAGCGGGAACTGATTATCACTAATCCACAACTGGGCTAGACTAAATGTAAAGCTTGACCTTCTTAAAAAGAAACAAAGAAACAAAGAAAGTCTCAGTACATTTAAAGGAATAGTAGAAAAGGAGCCGAGATGTTCCCTTGGCTCTGAAGTGAAACTGTCCCCATTGTAAATTAGTCTCTTCTCAGTAAAATTCACTTTGCCTAGGAGGTTCTGAAAGAAACCTTTCTTATGATGGGCAGAATCCCCTCTGAAGGCAGGTGAGGAACGTGTGCATGCACCTGTGCTGCTGATGGACTTGTGACTGCTCAATTCACAGTGGGGCTACTTGGACAGACCAGCATGCCTTGCTTCACGAGGGTGTACTGTGCTGCTGAGAACATCCTTCTGCTTTCTTATGTGCAGTTTGAAAGTAGATGTGGATATTGCATGGGAGGCCTTTCACACTTGAACCTTGGCAAAATTCTTTCTGGTGTCTCCTAACTTCAGAGTCAGAGACTGTCTTTGGAACTCTATTGAAAAGTAGTAATGTGTGGCCCTCATAACTTGTTTCTAAACTGGAAAAGGCCCTGAGGCCCCTAAATCATTATGGGTTTTGCTTAAGAAAAATCCTTTTTATTTTTCTTTTGTACACTCTTCCCTTGCCAGCTCCTGGTACCACTGGTCTGAACAGCTGTGGCTGATCTACTCCTTTTTAGCACTTGATTCTGTGTGGAAACAAGGGCTTTGGGTACAGGGTAGTGGAACATTCAAAATAATTAGGGCTATTTTTTCTTTCCTAGAATTGGGTAAGATATGGTGGTATTGTTGACCTTCTTAGAATTTTCCTTTTGCCTTAGAAGGCAATACGTTCCAGCCTAAAGTGGGGACAATCCAACCCAGAACAGTGCAGGCCTGAGGGTTAGGCTGAAAGCTTGATTCTGAAGTTATCCAAGGTACTTATAGGGAACAAATGGGATGCTTAGATACTCATCCCCTGTGATCATCACATTCTTTGACAATCCATAATACTTTAATCCACATTTCTGACCTCCTTCCCCATTTGGATGACTTCAATAGAATTTCATGTGCATCCTAAGACTACAGGCTGAGTTAATCTCCCTGGGCTTCATCCCCCCAGCTGATTACCAACAGAAAAAGAGCCCCTTACTTTAACCACAGTCTCAACATAGTCAGTGCTGGGAATACAGCCATCTCTTCGGGAAATAAAACTGAGTTTTGCTTCTTGTTATCTTTACCTGTAGTTCATTTGTGATGTCAGAATTCTTAGAGCTGAGGAGACAAACCAAAAGAGCATGATTATGGCTGCCTGATTTCAGGTGGAACTTACACCATTGATATCTAGAAACTCCTTCAGTTGGAAGTTGAACACCTATGACCTAACAGTTTCTGAAGGCAGATGACATCTGAAATATGTGCTTTCCAACAATCCAGCTGGCTGTCTTAGCTCCTGACTGGTTGTGTGTGTTTTATTAAGAATCGGTACAACAAACAGTATTTTAAAGTGCTACCTCTCCTCCTAACCTTCCACTTATTCAACACTGAAGGACAAGACCAAACTAATACCTTCTGAAAGCAGTGATCACTCAAGCCCAACCCAGACTGATCTGAGAGGTATTCAGAGGACTTCATCTACCAGGACAGGACTGCAAACAAATGTGAGCTTCTCCGAGGCTTTCAATTGGTTCAGCTCTTTGTTCTCTAGACTGTTAAGTACTGACTGCTTTGACTTTTGTGATTATATTATAGTGATGTGTGGTCAATGTACCAATGCATTCACAAGCTAAGATCATGGTAATTGTGTGTGTTTGGGTTTTTTTTAACTGCTCAGAAAAAAAATAAATTACCAATATAAGATTAAAGTAGAAAAACAAATAAATTTAAAAAAATAGGATTCTCCTTTTCCTTGGAAACCATTAAAGCAGAAAACCATTTCTCTGTCTCAGAATGGTCGCTTTCTTCATTTATTTGTCTAGTATCATCCTTTAGTACTATGAGAGTGCTTCAAAAGTCTGGGGAAAAATTTGTATTACCTTTCAATTCTATTTTCTTACATACTTTTTGAAGTATCCTAATATTTAAGGGAGTACTTAATTAATAAACATATACATTGGATTAAATAGAATTGATATCAATGGAAAGTATGGTTAATGCTTGTCCATGTAACACCTATACAAACATTTCTACATGAACGAATGAATGCAAATCCAATAAAATTTTTAAAAATGAAAGTTAATATTCTCTATTAGAAGAATTTGAAGCATATTAAGTAAGATTGTACTACAGGCAAACTTGTCTGTTCTTCTAGTTAGCATGGGGGTGAGTTAACATTCCCCCAATTGTCTACATTGATTTAAAACTTTACACATCCTTCTTTCGAATGTTAATTATTCAATTTGCCCTTACAAATCCACAGCATACACAAGCAACTCACCTGTTGACACAAACAATTGCCTATGACTCTATAGATAGAAAAGGCAAATATTTTACTTCAGGAGGACAAAAGTGTTTTGTTTTGGTTTGGTTTTGTGTTTGTTTTTGACTAGTATAGATAATATCAAAAAGTCACTATGATAAGGAAAGAAAGTTAAGTTAAAGAGATTGAAAAATGTGACCGTGGCAATTTTTAAAGGACTCAATATTTAAAGGAAATCACCGAAATTTGTTGTTGCATTTAATTGAATCCAATATTTAGTAAATCCAAAACTTCAGGTCTAATGATGAAACTAAAAACAAAAAAAAACTTTTTTAAAGAAGAAACCAGAAAATTCAGTTCCTTCCCACCAATATTCCAGAATATTCATGATTAGATGCAAAATATTACATTCCTGATATTTATTAGTAATTCTGTTTTCCTATTTTCTGTTTTCTTCCGGGGGGGAGGGAGGGTGCTCTTTTTCTCTTAGAACTTACTAAGTTATAGCATTTATTCTTGAAAAACTGCAGGCCTTCCTAATTGCTGGTGAAAATATTTTCTGCAGTATTTTTTTTTAAAAAATCTTTCTCTCCCCCTAAAGCTATAGAGAAAAGCAGATTTTCTTCAGGCTTCACAAAACTGCTTTTAAAAGTACTGATTCTAATCAAGGAATCATATAAGATACCGGTACTTTAAAGACTGTTACTATGTCCTATGAAAGCAACTCTTGATTTTTGAGAAATCTGTAATTCTGATGGAATCCTCTTTTCAAACTGGAAAAGGACCAGTGGCAATAATTTCTTCTCTCACATGAAAGAGGTAAAATAAAATGACTAATATATTTCTCATTTAAATGTAAGACTTGAGAGTATTGTCTTATTTAAATTAACACTAAAAAAATTTGGTTTCCAAGCTCCTGCTGCAACAAACTATAAAAAGGGATAAATTATTTTTAAAGTCACATTCTTAAAGACACTGTAGAGTTAATGAAGCAAAAAGGACTAGATATGCTAAAATTTAAGAGACAGAAAAATTCTCCATCTGCCATTTTCTTCTTTGAAGGTATTTGCCAAGATTACCATAAAGCAAAGAATCAAGCTTTACATAAGCAGAACTCTACTAGAGGAAAGAGAAATCAGCTAAATTTTGGATGTTATAAAACAAATGCCAACAGATTTGACAAATTTGCTGATATGGGCAAAACTTACACAAAAAGAAGTAGAGAATTCGAAGGCCATAAATGACTCTACAAACAAAAAATTCCAGCCCAGATGGCTTCCCAGGTGAATTCTACTAACATGGGGTGGGGGGGGGGGGGGGGGGGAAAAGGGGGGGGGGGGGGGGGGGGGGGGGGGGGGGGGGGGGGGGGGGGGGGGGGGGGGGGGGGGGGG
>NW_007729442.1:1635-60300 GCF_000696425.1 Galeopterus variegatus | reverse complement strand
GGGGGGGGTGGGGGGGGGGGGGGGGGGGGGGGGGGGGGGGGGGGGGGGGGGGGGGGGGGGGGGGGGGGGGGGGGGGGGGGGGGGGGGGGGGGGGGCGGAGAACTAAGCTTATACAAACTATTTTAGAGAATAGGAGAAGAGAAATTCCTAAAGTGTTTTATGAGGCCAATATAACTGTAATACCAAAACATGGAAAGGGCTACAAGAAAGAATTACAGACTACCATTTCTTTTTAATATTGACACAAAAGTCCTCAACAAAATATTAGTAAACAGAATCCACTGATATATAAAATATATAATAATTATGAGCTAGAATATATTATGACCCAGAAGTTTATTTCAGGAATACAAGGTCAGTTTAACATCCAAAAATTTCTCAATGTAATTTACCACATTTACTGAATGAATGAAAAACTCATGAACTTTTAAATATATGCCAAAAAAAGTATTTGATAAAAACTCAAGAGCTATTCATAACAACAAAAAATTCTTAGCAAATTAAGAAGTAAAAAAATTACTTTAATCTGGTTGAATATCTACAGAAAGTATTAAGCTAACAAAATATTTAATGGTGGTATATTCAACACTTATCCTCAGAGTTCAGGAATAAGAAAAATATGTCTCCTATCACTAATTTCATTCAATGTTGTGTTGTACTAGAAGAACTAGTTTGTGCAATAAGTCAAGAAAAATAAATGGCAGAAAGATTAGAAAGGAAGAATAAAAGTATTTCTAATCCCAGATAATATGATTGTACATTTAAAAAAACAAAAAGGAAACTACAAGCAATGCAAATTAGTAAATGAATTTAGAAAGTTCTCTGTATATAAATCAATATACAAATAGGTATTGTTATTACTATATAGTGGTAACAAATTATTAAAAATACATTTTTAAGTATTATTTATAATTTCATTAAAAGCAACTAATACCAGGAAATAAATCTAAAAAGGTACACAAGAATTATGCACTGAAAACTACAAATGGTACTGAGAGAAATTCTTAAAAAGATAAATAAATTGAGATGTGTTTGTGGATAGGAAAACTAAATAAAAATGTCAGTTTTCTCCAAGTTGAGCTAGAAATTCATTGAAATCTCAACCCCAATCAAAATTCTGGAAGGATTTGTTTCTAAGAATATTGAGAACTTGATTTTTAAATTTATATGAAAACATATTAAAGAATCTAGCCAAGACATTATTGAAAAATAAGAATAACATTGTAGGACTTAAACTACTAAATTTTAAGAATCACTATAAATTACTATAAAGTTAATTATGACAATGTGGTAATGGCACTTAGACAAATAGATTGATATGATTTCTGGTAAAGATGCTGCTGACATTTAACAGAGAACTGTCTTTTCAAAAGTGCTGGAGACATCATATATTTATATTGAAATGATAAATGTCGATCTGTATCTCATGCCATACACAAAAACAAATTTTAGATTTTTAATGGACTTAAATGTGAAAGAGAAAACAATAAAGCTTCTGGAATTAAAAGAAAATATCTTGAACATCTTGGATTTACTAAGCAGGACACAAAAAACTAATCATTTACAAATTATATATACTTCACTAAAATTACAAACTTCTACTCATCAAAAGCCCTCTATTAAGAGGGCAAATAGACAAGATACAAAGTGAAAGAAGATATTCACAGAGCATATAATGACGAAGGGTTTATATCCAGAATATATATGAAAAAAAAAAAAAACTCTGACAAATCAATAAGTCAAACAACCCAACTTTAAAAAGGAAAGACTTCAAAATGTACCTCACAAATAAGAATATTCAAAAAATCAATAAAAATATTTTTTTTCTTTTTTGAATAAAAATATTAAAAAGTGCTCAACATCATTATTCATCAGTGAAATGAAAATTAATTTAAAAAGATAAAACACACATCCAACGGAAAAGCCAAATTTTTCTTAAAATTTCACTGTACTAAGCTTCTTCTATCTCTAGTGCTATCTCATCACTATTCACAGTCATTATACTAAATCCCTCCAGTTTGTTTGGACACTGCCCTCGTATTCTTTACCTACAATAATACCATTAAAACAACACTCATGAACCCTGGATGCTTTACAGAAGCAGCTTACAAAATCAAAAAGCAAGCAATTTAAAACTTAGTTTCATCTGTCTCTCATCTTACAGTATTAACACCTATTTTACCCCACATCTCCCATCCAGAGAATCTGTGGAGCCCACTCTTGTTTAAACCAATTTTTTATTTTCTCCAATCCTGTTCATGCTTCAGTCTCTTCTAGGTCAGTATATGGCAACTTCTTTCTTTGCTTTCATCAGGCAAAAACTTCAAATCAACCCTAAACTCCTCTTTCTTTCACATTCCATATCTAATAAACAAATCCCATCAACGCTACCTTGAAAATAACCTGAATCTAACCCCTTCTCACCATACTCTGTCGAAGCTTTTGCCCTTTCTCACCTGGACTAGTGTGGTAGCCTCTTAACTAGCACACACTAACTAGTTGCCATCTTTGTCCTCTGTGAGTTTTTTGTGTGTTTTAGCAACACAGACTTCTGACTGATCTTTCTAAAATATAAGTCAAATCATGATTTCCTCTACCCACTAGACAAGCCCTTATTACTCTCTCAGAGTAAGAGTCAAACCCTTTCAAGACCTGACTTGGTCTGTGCCTTCCTAGACACCTTCTGATCTAATCTCCTACTGCTCTTTCCCTCAGGAGGTTTCTCGTGCTGCCTCCTCAGGACTTTATAGAATTATTAACTCTTCCAGACACCCTTTTCCTCCAAGGATCTACATGTCTTTCCCTCACTGCTTTCAAGTCTCTGCTCAAATTTCACTTTATCAAAGAGGCTTTCCTTGTTCACACTACACATAAGATCAAATAGTCCCTTTTTCCCTAAACACTTATTCCTCCTCACCTTGATTTGTTTTTCTCTCTAACACTTATCACTCTCTGATGAATTGTGTATTTATTAGTGATTGTTTATTTTCTGTCTTCCTATTAGAATGAAGGCTCCTTGAAAGTATGAATTTTAACTATCTCATTTATTGCAATATCCAATTGGCATGTCGTGCTCATACATACATTTGTTGATTAAATCGATTAAATGAATGCACCAAAAAGTTCATTAAAGATCTCCTTAAAAGAGCCTGCTTCTTCCTAAGAGAATTTCTGAAATAAATTGGCTTAAATGGCAGTACACTGTAGTGATTGAAAGTGTGGCTCCTGTAGGCATATTGGCTGACTCATTCTCAGCAGCTGTGTAACCTTACATTACTGAGCCAACCTAAACCCATATTACTCATCCACGAGATGAGATTCATATGTACAACAATAGTTTGAAATAATCCTTGTAACAGACTTTACACAGTGCTTCACATGTAGTAAATGCTAGCTAACTGTTCTTTAGAAATATTTTTAGTACTAATAGTAGTTATATGTGACCATGCAAAATGGTATCAGATAGAAAATCTAGAGAAGAAAAGGTTTTTGCCAACGACATGTTAAGCACTATACAGAACAGACAATAAGATGTGAATTCTACCTTCAAGATATTTGAAGTCAAGTTTTAAAAGTAAAACTTAAAATGTAAAGAGAATAATAAAACTTTTGCCAGAATAGCCAGGTTCTTAGTTCAGTTGGGACTACCTACTTCTGCTTACAGGCACACAGCTCACATTGTCTCCATAGGAGTTGTAAATAATCCATTTATCAAAACAAAATTATAATAAAGTAGTATAGAACCCCAAACATGACCACAAGGCAAAGTAGCAACAACACATATCCTGGATATGTACCACTATGATTTAAAAATTATAAGGCCTTTTCGTGTACATGACAAAGACACCTCTAATAAAGTATAAATTGTTATTTCCATTTCTGTTGTAAACAAAACATGAAAATAAAACTCTACAGAAATGGAAGTAAATAGTTCCAATAAATTCACACAGAAAGATGTAAGCATTAGATGCAGGAGAGTCTATGGCATGAATAGCTTGATTCCTGAAGGACAGATCTCAGCAGGACTGAAGCCTGGGCCTGCTGGAAGGGCAGTGGAGTTGGAAAGTGAACATCCACTCACCCAGTTTCTGTAAGTACCTGGGGAAGTGCAAGAGGTATTACGAGTTATTGCATCTGGTGAGTGCCAATCTTATAACCAATTTTTACAGTATAGCTGGTAAGAGCCAGAGGGTTTAAGATTCTCTGAGTACTTTTGCTTCCCTCCCTGCTGGCCAAAGTGTTGGAAGTACCTGCTTGGACCAGGTACATCCTTTGAGATGCTCACCTCTTCCAATATAAGAGCACATTGAAACTTTATTTAATTGAGACATAAAACTGAGACTGAAATTGGGGAGGGGGAGTAAAAACTTTGTTTTAAATTTCTATTGAAGAGATAGATGCATATATGTATTTGGTGGAGTATTCTCTTTGAATGTTTCTATTAAACAAGTCTCAAAGTTTCACCGTTTTAGAATAGTCCATGTTTCCTGTAATATAAAATCAAAATGACCTTGAGACAATTACGTGGCCTCTGTAGATTTGGCACTTAATTTAATGACCTTCCTACCAAAGGCAATTCTGACAAAGGAAAGGACAGCATGTTTTAGGGAGGCTGGAAGGATGGCTGGAGCCTCTCTAAAGACTACTAAAGACTATAAATCCTGGGGAAGGAATAATATTTTTTTTTCTCCTAGATTGTCTTAAAAGTTTGTTTTGGATCATCCCTTCAGAACTAAGAAGAGGAAGCTTCCACCCCACCTCTACAACCAACTTGCCATTAATAGAATATTATTAAAATTTGGGGAAAAGTTCTACCTAAAATGGGTCAAGTCAGGCTGATCTCTATGAAAAATAAGTGGCACTTCCTGAATCATGGGTAAAAAGACAGAAAATTGCAGGGTGCAGGGTTGGAGATGGCCTTTAACTCAAACATGCAGAAGGAGAGCCCTGGATGGAAAGGCAGAAAGAGCCCTACCCCACAGCAAATTGCTGCTGAGTCCAAATTGTCCTGGCCTCTGCTTCCTGGGAGGTCAGAGGACCTTCTGGGCACTGACGCTAAAATACAATCAGCTACTTTAAATCAATGTCTAAGTTTTTTAATTAAAATTTTAAAACAAGTTTAGTCAAATGAAAAGTTGGTTGACTTGTAGGAAAATATTTAAAGTAATCTATTACTTAAAGACAAGTGGCTTTTTGTGTATTTAGGTACATGCAAAAAAAATGATAAATGAAAAACTGAAATGCTCAAATCAAATGAGGTATGCAAAGATTTTGTTGCCATTGCTGTTAGTTGTTAAACAAGAAGAGTGAAATAATTCACTGCAAAATTAAAATAAAAGTTGAATAACCAGGCCACTAAAGGATAAAGGAGATATTTTCATAAAATCATTTTTCCTCATTCAATTTCTATTTGATATTGATCAAAACTTACTGTTGACTATTAGTTTCTTAAAGATGCAATATGCCTGGGTGTATTCACCAGGGGCGGGATTAAGATAAAATAACAGAGAAAATATAATGCTATCATCAGGATGTGCAGGAACCAAAATGTGAAAGTGTATTTTTGTCTGTGGAAGTGTGTTTCTGAAAATGGAGTGCATCTCTTTTTAGTAGATGCCTCCTGTCTGCTGCATAAGTACATCATTGAATCATCTTCTCTATTTCCAACTGTGCAGATGTTGCACAGTTACATTGATTGCCTTCCCATCAAATTGGAATCTGATCTGCTTCATTGTCAAACGCTGTCATTCACAGTAGTCTTTCATTAGATTACTAAATGGTGTATGCTATGCAATCTTAAATTTCACTATAGAACCATGCAGCCCTGACACTTTCTAATAATAGAATTATTATCCTCAATCTTGAATCTTTCCTTGGAGTCTCCTGAAGTAAATTCTTCATAGTGGAGATTGCAGGTATGCATAAAGGAGCACTAAGAAGCCTGAAGAATTGTCAAAAGATGCAGCCGTGGTAGACAGAGAGGCACATTTCTCCTTCATAGCAGTATACTGTAGTTAATATTCTAAGCAACTGAGAAACAAGCCCCCCAAACCCAGGTGTCATTTTCAAAATTATATTATGGTTACAGAATCAGGACGTCTTGATATAGTGGAAAGAATATAGATTTGATTGTGAATCCAACATTTTCAATCTCAAGCTCTGTGACCTTGGAAAAGTTGCATAATTTCCCTAAGGCTCAATTTCAGTTTCCATAAAATAGTGATAAATATTTATCTTGCTAGATTATTGGAAGAATTAGGAACATATGCAACATTCTGCCTATTGCATAATAGGTATAAAATATGTAGCTACTATTATTGTAATGCATCTGTTCCAGTTATCTATTGCAGCATAGCAAACCTCTCCACCCCAATATTTAGTGGCTTAAAACCATAGTAAGCATTTATTATCTTTCATGATTTTGTGGGTTAAGAATTTGGGAGTGGCTTGGGTGAGTGATGCTGGCTTGGCATCTCCTGTAAGGTTTCACTGAGGTTAGCTCAAAGGCTTCTCCACTCACCTGGCTGGTGCCTGGGGTATGAAGATTTAAACAGTCAAGAAATTGGGGGTGTGGCCATCAAAGTACATTGTTCAGATCATTTGAAAGAAAAAATGCAGCAGTTGATTCCCAGACGCCACTCCTTTGAATTTACCAATGTCCACCAAAGTTAAACTGCCCCTGGGTGGCTTCCAATCAATGACTAAGCACATCAGTGGTATTAGTTCCAGCCCATTCCTGCAAATGCAAGATTCTTCCAATGGGAAAACTCCCCTAATGGGCACACATTTTCCAGGGCCTCCCCTTCAGTTTGGCTAAAATTTTCTGAGCACTATGGCATAGTCTGAAACACTTCCTATCGAATCCTCTTCCCTTTCCTTTCACAAGTGCCAGGTCAGCTTCAAAGTCTAAGGTCTCTCCCCACCTACTTCTGCTGCCTCCCCCTTTAACTTTACAGGCATTTCCCCTAATGAATCTTTGACTTGTCTGATATGGATTGAATTGTGTCCCTCAAGTTTTATGTATTAGAAGCTTGATCCCCACTATGACTGTTAAGAGGGTGAAAAATTCTTTTATAGTAATTTAAAGCTGGGGCCTTGAAGAGGAGATTAGATTGTGAGGACCATGCCATAGTAAATGGATTAATAATGGTAGTCATTGGCGTGGTTCTGAGGGCTTTAAGAGAAGATCATGTGAGAGTCTCTCTCTCTCTGCTCCACCATTTCCTGCCATGTCAACCCCTGCATTGCTGTAAAGCCACCAGCAAAGAAGATCCTCACCAGATGTGTTCCCTGGACTTTGGACTTCCCAGCCTCCAAAACTGTAAAGAGTAAATTTTTATTTTCTTACAAATTACCCACTTCCATGTATTTCATTATAAGCAACAGAGGCAGACTATTACAATGTCTAATTCCATTTTGATCTCTGTTTCACAGAGTACCTAAATTCACACAGCTAGTACTAGAGAAAACAGGTGGTAATAGGATTTGGGGACTGATTCAATCACTGTCCATCTGGCAGGGACAACCCACCATAAAGTGGCATTTATGACATAAGATTACTACATAATTTCTCAGTATTTCACCAAAGGTGAACTGGAAAACATCCAGGTGGAGAAAAATGCCCTTGTAATGATTGAGGCATTAGAAAAATACAGGAGAAGAAATACCTCCAAGCTCACTGAAATTATTTCATGATGGCTAATTTGTATTGATGCCTTTCAGAGATATAAAGAGATTCTGTGGGCCTTTAAACAGTTAATAGCTAGGTGTGAGAACTTGAGGACCTCTTTAGGGAATTATGGGATGAAGACAGGTAAATTACTGACTCTGAGAAGTGTCCAAGTCTCATTGCAAAAACAACGTGTGTGATGGGATATATTGCTGCAGTCATCTATGGAAATCACAACTTGCCACTGTCTTCTCACTAGCCACAGCAATTCTTATTCCTCCTACATGAAAAATATACTTTATCCCCTCTCTCATGCCCTCAAGTCCCATTTGTTATGGAATCATTGCAAGATACAGGATCTCATCATCTAAATCAAGTCCTGATGTGGATGAAGCTTCTTAGGTGCAGTTCTTTAAGTATAACTTTTTGAGTATTGTCTGTCTAAATGGGGAGACCCAAGAACGAATTAGACAAGTTATCTGAAAATATGATAATCATAGTAGATACTCTCATTTACAAAGGAGAAAACTGAAGTTCTACAGCAGTTACTGATTGTTGAGTCTGAAATTTGACTGTATCCTATTTACCTGTTACTATTTTGTGGATGCTACCAGAAGACATTAAACTCCTGGGACAAAGACAAAATAATTTATTACTCATGGCACAGAAGCAACATAAGCATCAGCATATTTGTGTCAGTTCTCCTTGTCCCCAGGTCTCATGGGGTTATGTGACATAACCCAAATGAATGTTACATACAGTGAATTTGCATTGCAGCTAAGAAATGTTAAGCTTGGAGAAGCTATCGCTTTTACAATAAGAAGTAAGAAAGCCTATTCTTTTTCTTAATTGAAGCATAAGTGACTATATATTTGTGGGGTATAAAGTTGACTATTAATAGTTGTGTACAATATGTGATGGTCAAATCAGGATAGTTAACTTATTCATCATTACAATACATAATCACACTTTGTGTCCGTTAACCAATTTTTCATTAATTTGTCATAAACATTCTTCCCTCTCTCCCACCCCCTCACCCTTTCCACTTCTAGTAACCACAGTTCTGTTCTCTCCTTCTAAAAGTTCAACATATTATTGCAATTTTTGTTTCTTTCTTTTTCTCTCTTTCTTTCTTTATTGCTTGTTTATTTATTAATTCATCTCCCACTTATGAGTGAGGACATGTGGTATTTCTCTTTCTGTGCCTGGGTCTTTTCACTTAACATAATTTTCTCCAAACACATCCATGTTGCTGCAAATGGCAGAATTTCATTCTTTTCTTATGACAGAGTAGTATTCCATTGTGTTTATATACCACATTTTCCTTATCCAGTCATCCATTGATGGACATTTAGTTTGTTTCCATACCTGGCTATTGTAAATAGAGCTGCAAAAACATGGGAGTGCAGGTGTCCCTTTGACATGATAATTTCCATTCCTTTGGGTATATACACAGTAGTGGGATTGCTGGATTGTGTGGTAGATCTATCTGTAGCTGGTTAAGAAACTT
This sequence comes from Galeopterus variegatus, assembly GCF_000696425.1. NCBI lineage: Eukaryota > Metazoa > Chordata > Mammalia > Dermoptera > Cynocephalidae > Galeopterus > Galeopterus variegatus. Next base: position 51,121 of record NW_007729442.1, on the reverse strand, counting down.
CCATACTGTTCTCTATAACAGCTGTACTAATTTACAGTCCCATCAACAGTGAAGAAGTGTTCCCCTTTCTCTATAACCTCACCAGCATTTGTTATTCTCAGTCATTTTGATAATAGCCAGTGCAACTGGGATGAGATGATATCTCAAAGTGGTTTTGATTTACATTTCCCTGATGATTAGTGATGTAGAGCACTTTTTCATATACCTGTTGGCCATTTATATGTCCTTCTTTGAGAGAAGTATATTCAGCTCCATTGCCCATTTTTTAATTGGATTATTTCTTTTTTACTGTTAAGTTGGTTGGTTGTATATTCTGGATATTAATCCCTTATTGGATGCATAGTTTGCAAATATTTTCTCCCATTCTGTAGGTTGCCTTTTCACTCTATTGATTGTTTCCTTTGCTGTGCAGAAGCTTTCAGTTTGATATAGTCCCATTTGTTTATTTATTTTTTCTTTTTTTGTTTGTGCTTTTGGTGTCTTATTCATAAAGTCTTTGGCCAGCCCTACACCCTGCAGTGCTTTTACTATGTTTCCTTCAAGGAGTTTTAAAGTTTCAGGTATTATATTTAAGTCTTTAATCCATTTTGAGTTGATTTTGATATATGGTGAGAAGTATGGATCTAGTTTCATTCTTATACATATGGACATCCAGTTTTCCCAGAACCATTTATTAAAGAGGTTGTCCTTTCCACATTGTATATTCTTGGTGCTCTTGCCAAAGATGAGTTGGCTGTAAATATGTAAGTTGATTTCTGAGTTTTCTATTCTGTTCCATTGGTCTGAGTGTCTGTTTTATTCCAGTACCATGCTGTTTTGGTTACTATAGCTTTGTAATATAATTTGAAGACAGGAAGTGAAATGCTAGAGAATATATATTCTTCTTTTCAGTGCATGGAATATTCTCCATATGTCACAAATCAAGTCTCAACAAATTTTTAAAAATTGAACTCATTTCAAGCACAATGAGTTCTCATACCACAATGGATTAAACTAAACCAATAAATTAATTAATAAAAGAAAAAAGATACAATAATCACAATAACACATTGAACTTTCAGAAGGAGAGAACAGAACTGAGGTTACCAGAGGTAGGAAAGGGGGAGGTGGAGGGGAGTGAGGGTGGAATTGGTAAAGGGCCACAAAAAGTGATTACACTGTATAATGTTGAATACATTAATTATCCTGATTTGAGCATCACATATTGTACACAGGTATTAATATTCAACTCTGTACCCCACAGATAAGTACAATCAACTATGTTTCAATTTTTCAAAATGTAATAAAAAATAAAAGAATTGGAACAAATAATAAATAAAATAAAAAATGAAAGTAGAAATCAATAACAAGTGAAACTTTGGAAACAATACGAATACATGGAAATTAAACAACATGCTCCTGAGTGACCTATGCATAAAAAAAGAAATCAAATGGGAAATCAAAAAATTACCTGAAACTAATGATAATAATTACACATCATACCAAAACTTATGGGATGCTAAAAAAGCAGTACTACAAGGAAAGTTTATTGCAATAAATACTTACATCTAAAGAATAGAAAAACTTCAAATAAACAACTTAATATTATACCTCAAAGAACTAGAAAAACAAGAACAATCCAATCTACTGATAGTAGATGAAAAGAAATAATTAAAATCAGAACAGAACTAAATGAAAGAGAGACCTAAAATAGGATACAAAAAAATCAGTGAAACAAAAATTTCACTTTCTGAGAAGATAAACAAAATAGGCAAACTACCAGCCAAACTAGCTAAAAAGAGAAAGAAGATCCAAATAACAAAAATCAGAAATGAAAAAGAAAACATCACAACTGATACCACAGAAATACAAAGAATCTTTAGAGACTAATATGAACAACTATATGCCAATAAATTTGAAAACCTGGAGAAAATGGATCAATTTCTAGACACATACAAATTACCAAGACTGAACCAAGAAGAAATAGAAAAACTGAGCATATCAATAACACACAACAAGATTGAAGCAGTAATTAGAAATCTCCCATCAAAGATAAGCCCAGGATCAAATGGCTTCACTGCTGAATTCTAACCTAACTTTAGAGAAATTAACACCAATTCTTTTCGAACTATTCTAAAAAATTGAAATAGATGCCATTCTCCAACTCATTCTATGAGGCCAGTATCATCCCGACACCAAAATCAGACAAAGATAAAACAACAACAACAAATGTATAGGACAATATCCTTGATGAACACAGACACAAAAATCTTCAACAAAATATTAGCAAACAGAATACAGCAGCACATCAAAAACATTATATACCATGTTCAAGTGGGATTCATCCCAGGGATGCAAGGATGGTTCAACATATACAGGTCAGTAACAGTAACACACCACATCAACAAAATTAAGGACAAAAACCATATGATCATCTCAATAGACACAAAAAGCATCTGACAAAATTCAACATCCCTTCATGATAAAGACTCTCAACAAATTAGGTATAGAAGGAAGGTATCTCAACACAATAAGAGCCATATGCAACAAACCCACCACCAATATTATCCTAAATGTGGAAAAACTAAAAGCTTTTCCTTTAAGAACAGAAACAAGACAAGAATGCCTCCTCCCATCACTTTTATTTAACATAGTATTGGAAGCACAAGCCTATTCTTTATCCCAGAGAGAGATAAGATCTTGTTTCTTATAATTGTTCACTGCAAACACAGTGAACAATGGCCCAAGTGAAATGGCCCAAGTAAACGGTGGCCATGGCCTTTATTTGTGCCATCCTCACCAAGACATGTAGGAGTTCAAGCCCAAGTATATTACAGCACAGGTTCGTAAACATTCTGAAATCTAGCAAAGCACATGTTATCAGACTCTTGAAGATGGCTCAGTCATATTCTCTACTGTTCTCTTTGCTTTGGGGCTCCAACCTCTGGGCTCATGGGTCCACTTCCCTACATCATCCTTCATTCACATTATTAAAAAGCTGTTTGCAGCTTTATAGATTTCTCAGCCTTCTTCCTGACCATAAAATTTGTTGAAGTGATCCAAAGGCCTACTTTCATTTTGTATTTTCTCTGTCCTTTTTACCCAAGTTGAGGGTCCTGTACAAGAGAACCTTAAAACCTGAAGGTTTCTTTTAAATCTTCAACTTTAAAAACTTTGTGTTTTCTATAAATCTGACATTTATTTTATATTCAAAATCCTCAATCACAAATCTCTTCAAGATAATTTCTTCCATAATTTGGGCTCCTTACAACTGTGGGACAACACACTTAAGAATCTTAGAAGCCTTGTTGTTTAATTAAAAGGATTTATAATGCATGGCTTTAAAATACTGAAAGGTCATTTCCTTAGTCTGAAAGTTTCTAATGTTGCTCTATCTTAAAACTTTCTAATCATAACAAAGTTTCTTATAAATCCACTGTGGATTTGTGGAGGTTCTTTCTTACCTTGAGAACACTTTGCTGGGGCCGGCCCGGTGGCACACTGCTATAGTGTGCCGCTTGGGAGCGCAGCGACGCTCCCGCCGAGGGTTCGGATCCCACATACAGACCAGCCGCTCACTGGCTGAGCGAGGGGCGGGTGCAACACCGAGGGTTGCGATCCCGTTGCCGGTCCCGGTCCAGTACGGGCGCGACACTGAGGGTTGTGATCCGTTGCCGGTCACGAAAAAAGACAAAAAGGAAAAAAAAAAAAAGAACACTTTGCTGGATGAAAAAACTTTTCTGGACCTACTACATTTCTTCTAAATTTCACTTTTAAGCTGAATAATTTGTTCTTAGTACATCTCCCTCTGTTCTCATTTTATTGAGTGGCAACTTCTGCACTATCCCTAGAAATATCTTTAGCTATCATCACGTTCACTTGATATATTTTCTTTTTTCCATGCTAATGCAGGCAACAGTTTTGCTAAACTTCTTCTCACTCTATAACTAAGGTCTCCTTTTCTCCAATGTTTAATAACATCATTGTCGCTTTCCTTTCGGCTTCTCTGACAGCCTCCTTGAAGTTATTTGGCTTCTGCTAACATGCTCTCCAAGGCTTGTAAGGCTTTCCCAAACAGCCTCCTCAAGGCCTTTCCAATATCTATTGGCAATTTATTCCAAATCTATTGCCACAAGCTTATCTTTTGTTTTAGCAGAACCCCATTCTCAGATACTAAATTCCATCCCAGTTATTATTACTGCATAGCAAATAACCCAAAATTTTAAAACATCAAAAATCATTTTATTGTCTGCCATGGTTTCTGTTGGTCAGGAATTCAGAAGGGACTCAGTTGGATAGTTCTGACTTGGGTCATGTGTCATTACGTGTCATTATGTAGTCATGTGTCACTTAATGATGAGACACATCCTAAGAAATGTATCATTAGGCAGTTTTGTCATTGTGCGAACATCATAGAGTGTACTTGGACAAACCTATATGGTATAGCCTACTACATACCTAGGCTATACAGTCTACTATATACCTAGGCTTCTACATGAGTAACGCATTGTGTTATGACATTACAACAGCCATGATATCACTAGGTGATAGGAATTTTTCAGCTCCATTATAATCTTATGGGACTACCATCATACATGCAGTCTATCATTGACTAAAATGTCATTATGTAACTCATGATTGTAACTGTAATCAGAACTGCTAAAGTTGGAGCACTGGAAGCTGGAGCAGCTGGGCCCCAGCTAGGACTCTTTGGAGAAACAGAACCAATAGAATCTATAAACATATATAAGAGGAAATTTAATATGAAAATCAGCTCGCACAATTATGGAGGCCAAGAAGTCCCATGCTATGCTGTCTGCAAGCTGGAGACCCAAAAAAGCCAGTGGTGTAATTCAGTCCATGTGCAAAGGCCTGAGAACCAGGTAAGCTGACAATGTAACTCTCAGTCTGAGGCTGAGGCCTGAGAACTGGGAGCACCTCTGGTGTAAGTCCCAGAATTCAAAGGCCCGAGAACCAGAAACTCCAATGTCCAAGGGCAGGACAAAATGGATGTACCAGCTCAAGGAAAGAGTAAAATTGCCCTTCCTTCACCATTATGTCCTATTTTGGCCCTCAACTGATTAGCTAATACCCACACACATTAGTGAAGGCAGATCTCTGCTCAGCCTGCTGATTCAAATGCTCATCTCTTCTGGAACACCCTCCCAGACACACGCAAAAATAATGTTTTACCAGTTGTGTGGCCATCCCTTAGCTCACTCAAGTTGACATACTAATTAACCATTAACCAGGAATCTCTCTTTGCATGCAGCCTCGGGGCTTCTCCATGTTATCTCTCCTTATGAACTAGCTTGAGCTTCCTCAGAGCATGACCACTTCAGGGCAGTTGGGACTATTTATGTGGTGGCTGGGAGCTCCAGAACTAATATTGCAATAAACAAGTGAAAGATGCATTGTTTTTCATTTTTGTTTTTTAATGTAGTCTCAGAAGTCATGCATTGTCATTTCTACTGCATTTCTTTGATTGCAAACAAAACATGAATACAATCAGATCCCAGGGTAGGGGAATTAGATTCTAGTTCTAGTGAAAAGGTTCTAGAAATCCATATGGTGTGAGAGATATTCTTGCAACCATCTTTAGAAAATAAAGTCTGACAGGATCTGACCATTGAGGGCCTCATTTGCTGGACCAACAAGTTCAAAAATTTTTAAATATAGACTAGTTCTAAATTTCAGGGTTAAGATTAGTTGAGAGGTATATTACATGTAACTTACTTGAATAATGATTGGAACTATCAAAACTGAAATAAAGTTACATAAAAATAAAATAGAACTCATATAAGGTTACTGCTATTATAATACGACACTCATTCATTTGGATATTTAGAAAGAAGTGGAATTACAGCTAGCTAATAGAAAATTTTTCAGAAGAGTATTATAAATACAGTTTTGTCTATACCAAAGCGTGATAGGATGTATTTAAGATGTATATATTACCCTTTATAGGTTTCAAGATGGGAAAATATTGGAAACTGCTGTTGTAGCCAATGAGGAGCCATTGAAAGTCTGAATGTCAATATCAATCCCTGTTTTTCAACCTTAGTTGTAACCTGATAGAAGCTAAATATGATTTTTATTCATCTTTTTTCATGCTATTTCTACCATTTCTTGTACCTAGAAAGGCTATTCCAAACTTTTGTCACTTTACTAAACCACTTAATTTACCCTTTCCTATTTTATTTTTTAAACACTTGGTGTCAGTTTATTCTTTCTTCCTTACTAGTTAACAAGATCACCATTAACCAGTTGTCCCAGATAGACACTTCAGAGTTTTCCTCATCTTCTCCAACACCTCATCTCCTACCAATCTGTTCTCATAAATTCTATATATAAAACAAATACATAATAAAATAAAAAATATAAATATAAATGTAAAATGTCTCATACATTCTCTATATAAAATGCCTTTGATCCCCATTGTCCTAGTTCAGTCCTTCAACATCTTTTCATTAATATCTAATTTATCCTTTTAACCTCTAGTCTCTGTTCCTCATTCAGTCCTTCACTTTGCTTCCTTGAATTTTTCTTCTAATCATGGAGTAAGAATACTTCCCTTTACATGACAACGTAGCAGAGAATCCTGAGCAATACCAATGCCATCTTGGGTAGATGCTCCATTCTCATTGTCAGACTACCCCTCTCTGCGTGAGAAATCATTGACCTTCTCATAGAAATGAAGAATATTGCATAGAAACGAGAACCATTCACAATGAAAATTTTTATGCTTGATTGCTTTGATTGCTCACTTTTGGCTTCTGTAACCTAGCTACCTAGCTTGCTTTGTGCACCTGGACAAACCTGTGTGCCAATGGGATGTGGTTTTTGCCTTTATAAACTCCATCAGACCAAGGCTAGCTGCTGCTCTCCCAAAATACCTAGGGGAGGCAGTCGCTGGCTGGCTAATAAAGACTCTGGTAAAATTCTTAATTAAGTGTTTGGTTCCTTTCCTGGACAACAACCTCACAACAACACCAATAAAAATTAAACATTTCTTACTTCATCTCGGACTTCTCAACCTGTGAAATTTACCAGTCCAATTATAAGTACAAATGATCTCCAGGTCCTGATTCTATTCTAAGGTTTAAAGACAGTGAGTTTACTGTGGGGGAGAGGAATGGGAGTTGAAATCATCATATTATATGTGGTTTAAAAATGTTCATCTTAAGTATAGTTGAAAACACAAAGGGACTAAATATAATAGTGTATGAGGCTGAACCCCAGTTTGGTGACATGTCTAAAATCTCCCCATCAATCAACTCTACCAGTTTTTATAAATATATTTTTAAAGAAATTTTATGTTCAAATGTATAGTGCTAAGTTTTATCATTTCTAATACTCCATCATAATGTTTGCTAATATTTGTGTTCATATATGCAAAGATGACTATCTCTATTGGGTGACACAGTTGATAAAGAAAACTTAAAATACCATCATGATATTTTATCATAAATTAAGTATCTCAGAGTCATTTAAAAAAAAATTCTGATCCTTCAGATTTAATCCAATCTTTGAGTCCTCAAAACAGACCTTTCACAATCTGATCCTTTCAGGCTAACTTCTTATTCTTTTTCTCATCACCAAAGGAATGCTGTACTCTAACCACAATGGACTTTTCACTGTTTCCCAAATACTCCATAGAAATTTTTTATCTCTTCATATTTGCTTATGATATTTATTCTCTCTTCTTAGAATCTACTTTTACCCCAGCCGTGACTGACATAATCCTACTTACCTACTACAGCTAGCTATAATATGGAGCCTTTGCTGATGGGCCAGTCATAATTAATTTTAGCTTTCAAGGACTACTGGGATATTTTAGTCATCCACAAGTATAACATTTAGATCTAGATCACAGAAAATATTACACACAATGTCCAGAGACTCTCTTGAAATATTATGAACCTGAAGTGAGAATCTCCTAGGTCTACAGAAACTCCTAGTATGAGGAATTAGGACACACCATAATCCATGTTCTCTAAGACCGACCAGTAAGCCAGAGTCAGCAATTATTTTAACAAGGGACTCTTGAGATTCCCCGTCCATGCTCTGACAGCAAAAAAGAAGTGATCTCTGAGACTAAAAAAGACAAAGGAGTGAATACACTGATTCATCTGGGGAAAAGCTCATCAACTTTGAAGTAAAACTAAAAGAAGAGTTCTATTCCACGTATACATAACACATTATATTTAATGTGTAAAATGTAATACCTAATTTATAATACATAACTAAAGTTATGTTTACATATAATTATATAGAACCATATAATACATAATACAGCTTATACAAAATATATGTTATAAACTTATCATTAAAATTATTATTTTGATAAACCACATTTTATAATTGAAGCTTCTAAAACTCAGACAGGATCAGCAACATGCACAATATCAAATGTCTAATAATTGATAGAGCCAGGACTGAAGTCAGACCTTGTGACACCAAATTGTTAATGTTTCTTTCATCATACTACCAATGTACAGTATATGGCCACTAATTAGGCAATAAATCTGGGCAAATGTAGATCCATTTTCAAGAGTAGTTGAAGTATGACAGACAGTTGTGGCAATTCAGCACAAAGCAAGAAACAGCTTGGCATAACGTAACACCACATTTAAAGCATATGACTGATCCCTGATCGGGGGAAATCTGTGAAGTTGAGATAATTGGTTATCCCAGTTCTTCATTCAAAACCAAGTAAAATCCATCAGTGGGCACTAAGTGGTAAATAGACAGATGCTTTTCAGAAGGAGAACTTGTCATGAAGTTAGTAATTTTTACTGTATGGAGGTTACCTCTAACATATGGAAGACTAGAGTTTTAAAGTAAAAAATGATTTAGCTTCATACATCCGCTACAAACTTGATCAAAAAAGAGGCTTGGAGGGCAACTACTGTCAAAGAGAAAAATATATGCTTTTTTCCTGCTTCCTAAAGAAAACATTAGATATTATTGTAGCATAAAAGTTAATAAAATTTAAGATACCACAAAAACTGAAATTGTTCTTTAAAACATGGCTGATTTCAAACATATTCTAGTTAGAATGATTTTGCATCTATGCATAATTTAACTGAGCAGACAAGATAACAAGAATCTCAGTGACAAAAAATTTGACCCTTTGGGTTTAACTCAAACTTTAATTCACGATAATCATAATTAAACTGTCAACACATGTATAAAATTAATTTATAAACTACAATAGTAAAAAATAAGACAGTGAAGGCAAGATGAAGACAACGTACTTACAATGGAGGGAGCATTAATGGTGTAGGGTTAAATGTAGTAAATGTAGCAAAATACATAAATTGGGTGGGAAAAATAAAAGAAGAGAGTAATTTTGGTGAATGTCAAATCCACTAGAGTATTCCTAGACTATAAAAATAGAAATGTCATATAAGTTTGGAGATATTAATTGAGGTATTATAAAATAAAGAACCAGATGCCTATTTGACAGTGGCTAGAAACAAACTAAAAAGAATGATGATATTTACTTTCCTAAACTTTTCTATGAGGAAGATGACATTTTTCTATTCATTTGAATAGCATATCTAAATATTTTAACCTACAAGAAATAATTTTAACCTATGAGAAATAATCTAAAGTATATACTTCTAAGCTGACAACATGTTCCTTAACTTCTGGATGTCATCTAATACTTCCGCTGAAGAAAACTCTTGGACAGAACAGCAGGGGCAGGCAATTTGCACATATGGAGAATCTACTCCCTGCTCCAAGCAGACAACAGGGTATTCCTCTGTTGCATCTTGAAATAAGCCCCATAATAAATCATGGTCCTAGAATAGAATTTTTCTGCTCTTTAATATTCTGCTAAGAACTATTCACACTCAGTTTTATAGAGAAGAAATGTGAAAGAGTATGAGGCTAAGCATATATTTATATATTTTAATATTTATATGTCACTTTGACTGTGGCTAAATGAAAACTTCTGCCCTCTCACATGACATGTCACTTCTCAGCAGACTCCATTCACTTTTGTGGTCAGAAAATGTCTCTTGAAAATGGCATAAAACATGTAGACAGCAATTCACCTACTATACAGATATGTTGTTAAGGTGCACTGCCAGCTGTAGGAAACACACAGTTTTCAGGGTTTACATGGTAGTGTACATGGTAGATGGAGTTACCAATTACATTGAGACCCAAAAAGAAGTTGGCTTATTAAACTGGTATCTAACAAACCATCTTCTATAAAATCCAAACATCCTCCTGCCATAGCAAATTGTTTCAAAAATGGGTACTGTCTTTAATAGTCCTTTTTCTTGAAGTCAGACCTTCCATTAAATTACCTCTTTGATGGTTTTACCACAAGTTTTGAGAATTATGTAGCAAGGCAGAATAGCATAGTGGCTGGTTAACAGAGGAGCCCTGGGGTAAGAAAAACTTGGTTTAAATCAGAGCTCAAGCATTCTTCTTTCTAGCTGCAATGTTGACCAAAAATACTTTTAACTTTCAGTTTGTTCTTATTTTCATTCTATTTTATTTTACTATATGAAAGAGGGAAAATAATATCTGTCTCTTAGGGTTGGTGTAACAATGAATTTTTAAAAATTCATGTAGAACACTTAGCATCTTTCCTGAAGTAAGTGCTTACTAAAGGTTTATTATTTTTATTACTCTTGTTCGCAAAAAGACTCCAGGTTTCAAAATATGTTTGGCCTAAAATTCATCATTATCACCAAATATTAACTGAATGTCTACCATATGCTAAGCACTCTATAAGCCTCAGGGCCTTCTCAGGCACTTCGACATGGAACAAATAAAAATCTGCACTTAGAGATATTTAGCATCTGGTATGCTACCTGTCCAGTGTTTGCTCGGTGTCTTTAAAAACAAAGTGAAACAAAACCAAAAAATGATTTCGAAAGTATCAGCTGACCCATTATTGTGTGAGAAAATAGACACTATATATTTAACTGGCTTAAAAAAAAAGAAAATATTTGTGTTTACAATAAGACAGAAATTGATTCAAACATCCCACAAGTCTTTTCCCTTCTTGCTGATTTTCTTTTGACTGATTGCTATGGTGCAAAGCACACAAACACTCCTCCCAGGATGTGATATATGACCCAAACCATAGAATTTCGATATTGGATGCTTTTTCTGAGTTGATATTTGAGTTATCTGAAAAAATTATTTAAAGCTGTTTAATATTTAATATGTTTTTGACAGGTCTGCTAGTCTAAGGATTTCGTGGGTTACTGAGCTACAAGTTTTTCTATTGTCTTTCTCCTTTACCATACATATCAAGTGCATGTCAACACCTGACATTAAAAATTATAATTACTATATTGTGGTTGGATGCAGTCAATACACTACACATCCAACCACAATATATTTCATCATCCAATTTCACCTCAGTGGAAATCAGTTGAAATAATCTGTTCTCTCTCCTTCTCTTACTTATTTTATTACCTAGGTGATTATATTCATTTCTCTGACCAGAGAAAAATAAATCCAGCCATTCAACCCCTATACTCATCACTTAGTTTTTATTATATGATAATTATATGGAGAAAGAACACACATACACAAGAAAGATCATTAGGATGAATAAAAATGTAATGAAAATGCAAAATGGGAGGATCACAAGATCTCACATAATGTCTGAAAGGGAAAAAAAAATCTTACATCAGAAGGTAAGCACAACTTCTTAGCTTGTTTGGTCAGCAAATTTACCAAGTGTCATAGACATTCTCTGAATTAGTATGATTCAAGAAAACCCATTGAAATGTTTTCTGGCATTTAAAGACCTAACAGATGGCATATTTGTCTATATGTGCATTTATGTGAGCTGATATATACTTATGGGAAATCAGTGTTATGAAGCGGTATACCCACAGAAGGCCTTCCAATATTTTAACATTCACTAAAACTCTTATTTCTTTTCTAAGTTAAACATGGTTTTCTATAGTTTTTATAAAGCAGCAACTCCTTTCCTTAAGGGTTAAGATAAGGACCTAGCAAGTTTTCAGAATGAAAAATGTATAAATTGATTTAGCAAAAAATACAAACAGTATGTCTTGGATATTTATTTTCCTCTTCAAATATTTCCTTATACCCAGCTCTGCATTGTGGCATTTCTTTCACAAAAGAAAAATCTTCTTTCCCAAAAAGCAGTCTGACATTTATGTACAAATCTTTTCATCTCTCTTAAGGAGCCAGGTCTGTTTACAAGCGTCTCACTTAAGGAGCATTCTGATGTGATATGGAAGGAATGAAGAATGAAAGAAATTGATCTGATGTAATTTGATGTAACATAAGCCAAGTGGGTTATTATAGACAAATTCCCTCAACTGAAAGTTGTTGCCAACTAATGGAAGTTTCATATAAATGCTTACATGAGTGGAGAGATGTAAAAATCTGGCAGACACAGCCACAACAATAGTTTCGCCACCACAATAGTTCCTTTTTCCCTAAATAGTATTTCATACCCCTCCAACCAGGTGCATCAGGAGAAGTCACTCAAATGCAAATTACAAAAATAGCCCAATATGTAGGTGATAGAGTTAACTACCCACATCTAGAGATTTAAGAGAGGATGAGAAGTCAGACCTTGAAACATATCAACCACAGGAAGCTATCAATCTTCAACCCTCTACTCTACTCTACAGATTGAAATATTATCACAAATATTTAGCCATGTCCAAAATTTCTCAGTTAAATTGTACAAGAAATGAGAAAACTGAAGATAGTCCCTACCAAAGTCATGGCTTCACTAGTTCACTTGTTTGGACTTGAATAAAGGAGTTGTCACCTTGAATTCTTTGCAAGGCACATGTATATGTTTATTTATTTCAATAGAAAATTATGGGATCATGGCAGTCGGGAGTCCTGAGTAAATGGGAAACGCTCCAGACATTGAGTTAGACCAGTGGGAGCCGTAGACTAGTGCCATCCAGAACAAGTGAGAATAAACTTAGAAAGTAAGGGTAAGTGTCTAAAACCTGTTATATCAACTTGTGGCTTGGTATGGTCTGCCATTTCCATCCCTCTTCAGATGGCATCCCAGAGTCACAGACTCATGGCCCATGTACAGAGATATTGCATATCAATTGTCTGACAAGTCTTCATTTTATTGGCATGCACTTGAATTCAATTGCATGCCTCCAGCTAGAGCATGTCCTCTCAAGTTGGCCATAGATCTTTAATCCCCTTTTGTCTTACACCGGTCACATTCACAAAAGTATGTTTCTTGTCATGTGCCTGTAAGCATTTAAGTTTGTGAGTTTCTACACCTCAACTCCTTTGGCTTTTACCCTTATTTACTACTAAGGAATAAAATATCAAATAGTTTAAGCCCCTGGCTAATTATAGACAGAAGTCTCTTTGCTTAGACAAACACTTGCCCCTGCTGATGACTTTCCTGGTATCTGGTCCTCTGCTGCCCCCTATGGGCCTCTGCTCACTTTGCCCACTGGCCTTGATTCACGGCTATTCAAAACCATTAAGTATTCTTGTTCTCACTTCATAATGTTGTATATGGAGTGTATGGAGTGGAAAACTGCAAAGTTTCACATTGCAAAGGATGACTTTGAAGCATAAAATATACTTCCCACTTAAAAGTGCTCCTCTCTTGAGGTTCTTTCTATATCACTAATCTCACTTTCTCAAAAATATATCACATGTCTATTTATAACCCAACTAAATGGACAGCACTGTCAGAGCCACATAATCCAGCCTTGGGCATGAGGAAAGGGCTCACAGAGGAAAGAATGCCTAGTCAGACTCATGAAAAGTGAGTAGGAAATAGCCTGACTGAGTATCTGCAACTGAAAGAAGCTTGAGTCTTTGAGGAAATAATAAAAGTTTGTCATGGCTAAACAGTTGAACATTTCAGGTAGGGGTGGAGGAAAAAAGTGAAAAAAGAAGAAATTGGATATGTAACTTAGATCCAGATCATTAGGTACCATATTTAAAAGTTTATGCTTATACTAACAACACTAAGGATCCACTGCTGGGTTTTATGCAAAAACTATTATGATCAGGTTAACATTTTTGAAAAACCACCCAAAAACATTATTATAGCAAATCATGCAAGAGGGATGATTGTCTGGAGTAGGTGAATGGAAGTGAGGATGGAGAGAAGCGAGTGGAGTCTGGAGAGATTCAGAAGGTAAAATCAACAGAAACTATACTAGGAAGGGAAGAAAGAAGACAAAGATAATCAACTTTCTGTTTTGGATCACTGGGTACATATGGTGATAGAATTAACTGAGGTCAGTATTCCAACACAAAAATATAAACCATAAAAGAAAAAAACAAGATAATTGAACTTGGCCAAAATTTAAAAATTCTGCTCTTTGAAAAAAACACTCCTAAGAAAATGAAAAGGCAAGCTACAGACTAGGCATACACCTGGAAAATGATGTTTCCAAGTTATCTAAAGAACTCTTACAATTCAATGAGAAACAAGTCAATAACAAAATGGGCTAAATTTTGAACGGACACTTCACCCCCAAGAAATATATACATATCTTTAGTCATCAGAGTGATGCAAATTAAAACCACAATGTGACAACATTACACAGCCTATTACAACAACAACTTTAAAAAAATATCTGATAATACCATGTCTTGGCAAGGGTGTGGAAGAAATAGGAATTTCATATATTTCTAAAGGCAGCGCAAAATGGTGCATCCGTTTCAGAAAACAATTTTGCAGTTTCTTATAAATTTAAATATTCACTTATTAAATAACCCAAGATAAATGAAAACATATACCCATACAAAGATCTGTACACAAACATTTAGAACAGATTTATTCAGAAGGCCAAACAACTCAAATGTCCTACAGTAGGTGAACTTCTGCATATTTATACAATGAAATACTACCTATTGATAAGAAGGAATAAATTATTGAAACATAACTAAGTCCATCTAAAAAACAATTTACTAAGCAAAAGTTACCCAAAAGTGTACATATTGTATAACTTTATTTAATGTGAAACTCTAAAAATGACAAATCTAATATATAATGATAGGAAGCAGATCAGTGGTTTCCTGGGGCCCTGGTGGGACTGATTGAGTGGAAGGGATATTACAGAAACTTTTGAAGATGATGGAAATTTTTACATCTTGATTGTGGTGGTGTTTGTATGGTGGGCTAAATTTGTCAGAACTCATTAATGGACACAAAATGGGTACATTTTATTGTTTAAGTCAATAAAGTTGACTTAAATAAATAGATACTGAGTAATTTGAAAGGTCATAAATTACAATGTATGAATTCTAAATGATGAAGTTCCTTTGGCTTACTTACCTCTCTAAGCCCCTTTTAATTAAATTCTAATAGCAACACACAGTGACATGCTCTCAACAGGTATATGGAAGGACAACAAAAGTCAATTTTCAATTTTTTTTTAATTAAAGTGTGATACGGAGCATTAGTGTTCCTCCATGGAAAAGAAAATATTTAGTTCAGTATACTTGTTTCAGATTATTTTCATTCAGTGAACCTTTACACACATATCATTCTTTCTAATAAAAAGCGTAGTTGAATCATCACAAAGTGAAAGCAATCACAAATTAATGTGGCAGAATGAAAAAGAGGCTGTGCTAATGATCAGGCTTAACGCTGCCACTAAACAGCTGCTCAGTTCTTTCTAGAATCAGCCTTACCCTCAGCTACATCTTGAGCGCTTCTCTTCTGGCTTTGGACCATCTGTCATTTGGCAGATAAGCCATATTCTGAGACATCTATATTCAACCACCACTTCTCAAACCCTGTGAGTACAGACTAATTCTAGAAGGCCATGATGGCTTATTTTAACATTTTGTTTTCCTTAGTTTCAATTAAAACCCTACCACACAAGGGAAAATTTTAGAAAACTTCAGTGACAAAATGCAGCATAATTGCCTCTGGGAAGTTTCCCTTACCTTCTGCAGCTTTTAGTAGCAATTCAATAATTTTTTCAAGCCTTGCAAATAAGGAGAATACCACATAATTTCCTCTAGTCAATAATGAAGATTTGCTGGGGATTCAGCTAATTCAGAAGCCCCACAGATTTTGAGCATGTGTAGGATTTTTCTTTTTAGCTACATTTCGATCTCACGGTGAATGCAATATTTTAATTAGTTATGACCATATTCAGCCATCATTCTCTTGTTTTCCAAATGTTATATATCACTTATGAGAAATGGAAACAAAAATTATTTTTCTTTATTTTTGAAATAGCTCAGAGTACCCAGTTAATTTCTAAATCTATTTTCTCAGTTGAGTAGGGGAAGAAAACGAAATGAAACCAGCTCTCTGAACTAAATAGAAAAAGTTCAGAACTGAGATGTAGAACTGAATTATCATTTCCAATACATCAAATCAACAAGTTCCCAGACAGCCTAGGAAATTCAACATTTTAAACCTCTCTACCGAATTCCCAACAAATACATCCAAGGTAAAGTGAGAAACACTGAGGCAGTGTTATCTTCTTATATGACTATTCCTACAAGTCTATTTTGTTTAAACCAAGTATATCAGGTTACTACTCTCTTGACAATCCATCCAGTTTGTACTTAGAGCAGGCAAAATACTTTAAAAAAAATTTTTTTAAAGAGCTCTTACATATGATAAAACCAATTCAGTTGTACTTCGTAAATAAATATAGACCCTAGTACAACTCACTGTTTACTATTCTCATTGACCATGTTTTTACATTCCACGAAAGAAAGCTGACTTTACTTTGGGCTAAATGCTAACATTTGGAATGACCACAGGGCACTATGCAGGCGGTTCTCCAAACATGAACACTTCCTCCTTTCTTCTACTGTTTCTTCTGTGTTTTAGAGCATCAGCATATAACTTGTCCTTATGCCTAAGAATTAGTGGATATAGCAATCCAAATTGTTCAGGGCTTCTGCTAAAAAAATGATCACACAAGAGGCAGCATGCATGCACTCACATCACTGGAAACCAGTCAAAGGTTTGATTTATTTGCAGCTCCTGGCACACTAACCACTCCCACAGCTAGGAAACAGAACAGCTAGCCAAAGATCAAGATAGTTCACATGTTAACATGCTTTGCTTACCAAGAAAGCACTACTATATTTGAAAGCACCTTTCCACTAAAACAAACACTGGAGCACCCAAGGCAATGCATATTTTAAATACGCTTCCTCTGCAGAAAAACACTATTTCCACTAAATATCCAAACAGATTCGTATTACTGCCAACCTCTCAGCAGAGCTGTAGTGATGGGTATGGTGCCCCTCCCATCAGAAAAACATACAAGCTAACATAGCCTAAACCTGTCACCTCCTGGTACTCATTTTTTGCTTCTTTCTCTCTTAAAGAAAAACAGAAATAAGGATGATATTTTTCTTTACTGAAGGAAATAGGGTTTTATGAACACACAATTTTACACCATCCTACAAATATTTGTACTTAGGATCCTCTAATTAAATAAAACAAGTCTCCATTTCAGTTTCAACAGCACTACAATAAAACACACACACACACACACACACCCCTAAACTGCACATACAATTTTCAGAAGACCTCAGCACACAGTCAATTCCATTTAAAACCATGCACAAACATGTATTTGGCTTTTCAAGATGTGCTTACTTTTGGAACGTTATGAGAAGCATAAGTTATATTCACCTTTGAGCTTTTGGACTCCGCTCATCACAAACTAGTAACAAATGAGGCCAAGGGGACTACAACTTACTCACTCACACAATAAGTACTAAATACTGAGAATGAAACTGGAGAATCCCTGGCCCTCATGTTAGCAAGCAAACAAACCAATTAAAAAATATATCACAGCTGACTCTAATTCTACAATTCAAACTTGGCTTCTAGTGCCATTTTCAACACGTAGAGCCAATGTACTGAGAGGAATTCAACACTAAAATTGTTGCTATTTATTCTCTTTGGTGCAGCTATTTTCTGTGACAGTGAGTGTTAAAGAACTAATTTGATAAAGAGCCCAAAACTAGAATCAAATGATAAGTTTGACAGATGAAGCTACAGGGTGCATTTTTCTTTAGGAGTGAGTGCGTGTGTGCTGGCAGTTTTGTACCTGTTCTTCTAACCTATGACTTAAAGAACAGTAACTTAGTTTTCAAGGAATAATTACAAATAATATCATCCTTTCCTGAGTAGAAACAGGGGACAAAATTCCAAAGCCATTGCTGGTGTTATAATTGTTGGATTTTGCTTTTTGCTTAAGGTTCCATTATTGTATGATGTCATTAAGTATGAAGCAAAGGGAATAAGAAGTGACAGAAGATGAAAACCTTAAACAATGACATTTTCTTTCAAACATGTTTTAGTGAAGAAAAATAGTAGCACTGCTTCGTTTTCTACCCTCTTACATAGCTCTGCCCCCTACTCCCCAGCCTGCTCCTGCTCTGCACTGTGAGTCCGCCTTGGAGTCCCTGTCCCAGCACACTCATCTTATCTCCTAAAAGGCCACTTCATTATTCAATCTGACCTCTTCCATTCTATGTACTCTAAACTTGCGGGTCCTCTACTTGCAAAGCTTTTCCAAGTGTTCAAAGCTTTTAATCCACATTTGGAGAGAAGCAACCTCTGCCTCTGTTAATTAGTCCTTGCCCAGTCCTGGCTTGCAACAGTGACATGCCTATGTGCTCAGCTGCACCTGAATCGACACAGATTCAGAAGTGCCCTGGCAGTAGCATCTTTATACAGACAGTACAGTTATACATCTACTCTCTCTCAGGCAAACAGAGAGAGAGACCACCTGCCTAAAAACAGTGCCACCAGCTAGCTCGCCCTCTGGGGCATGTCAGCCTCCACACAGCTGTGACAGGACTTAGGGGGGACGCACAGCTGCCTCAGTCTGATCCACACCTACACTCTTCTCCATTCCTACTCTCATTTCCACAAGCCCCATCTGCTTGCATCTCTCCTCCCCTTTTATCTGTATTAGAGGAAGCATAAGGCTGTGAGCAGAGTCCCTTTTGTCTTTCTGCTTAGATCAGACACGTAAATAAACACATCTGCTTAGCTAGGCACAAGCAAAGCCTTAAATAGTACCATTGCCTAAAAGACACCACTACGTTCTGCTAAAGAATTATTACAATTAAGACTTCTCATGACAAGGCAGCTTTCATGCAGTTAATCAAACACTACCACATAGAAGAAGAATCATTTCACAAACCCACTTGCCTCCTTTTTGCATATATGAAAAGTGCTGTTACTTAGAGAGCCACAGAGGGCAAGCAATTGCATATAACTGCCAACTAATTCCATGCTCTCAAAACAGGGCACCATGGAGAAAATCACAGTCTTTTGAAATAATAACTCTCTCTAAAGCAGATTCCTTTTTTAAAAGTCTGACTTAGAAAATTCAAGCGGTTGCTATGAACCTCTCTCCTCCCGATTGTCTCTGTATTTACTCATAAAACTGGATGGCAATAATAGATATACATTTTTTTATTTGTAAAGTAATGTCTCTTGAAGATTGTTTAGTTTCATTATCATTCCAGAACAGGTTATTAACCACCTTTATAACTATATTTCTTAAAGGGAAAATTAATGGCTCCTGTTTATTTCTCATGCTTTTGAAAAAGACAACCTAATCTATACTTTTATAACACCAATTTTACCTATATTTGTATCACACAATTTGTTCATTTTCCAAACAATTTTTAAACCTCTTAGCCCAACTTCTCTGTTTTCATGTCCAGGTCTCAGGGCAGTGTCATTTACAACAAAGCCATCTCTCTGTCCTATAACTGTGCCCATTTTTCAGCCAGCATGGCACCCAGGCTAGGGCGAACCACCGCGGGTCTGCAGCACTGCACTTTGTCATGCTGTGACACAACCGCAGGCAGCTCTTGGACAGATAAGCACACAGAACACTGCCTTGCACTCTTAGCAAGTGTTAATCACCTTTCTAAATGTCACAGTCCCCAACATGCAGATAGAAAAACAAGATTCCACCAGCCAGGCTCCCTAGACCCATTCACACCATCAGTCCATCTGTGCGAGGCTGAGTCATGCCACTTGTTTACTTTCTCCGACAGTGTTACAACCTTCCGATGGTGCATATGCTGTTCCCTCAGACTGCTAAGTCCTACCCCCTTATCCATCTGGCAAATCCACACTCCGGAGGCCCAAGCATCTCCTCCTGGGTAAGGCTTTGCTGATGCCAGACGGCAATGTTTACCTTTCCTTTTTCAGTGCATCCAGTAGTTCTACACTCATTTCTATACCTCTGCTAAAGCCCTGAGTGCACTGGACGATGGTGATTTGTTTCCAGGCGCATCTTCCTCCCCTGCCCCCACCTCTGCCCATAGATTTATTTGGGGGGGTCTAATCTCAATGTCACTCCTCCAGCAGGCCTTCCCTGAAGGCTCAAATTTGGCTTCCTCTGTTAAATGCTCCCGTTCTATTCTTTTCCTCTGTGTAAAATCATATTTGTTGGCCTTTATGCCATTTCTATTTCCCAGAGCCTTAAGTTCTGTGACTGTGGGGACCTTGACAGCCTCATTCATGATTACATTCCAAATGCCTGGGACAGTGTCTGGAATCTGCTAATTCTCAACTGTTTAAAACCATCAGATGAATACATGAATGCATTGGAGCTATATCTTTTCTAAGTTTTTCTCCCCAGTCTATACAAGTCAGTGAGCAATACTTTTTTGATCAATGATCAACTCAGTAAATTGTGTATTCTACATTTGCACTCTAAGAATATTGTCAATTTATAACAAACTTGATTCTCAAGGAAAGAACGTAACCTAGTTTCCTAAAATGTATATGAATCACAGACATGGAAGAGTACAATAAAGCATCAGGAGGTGAAATTTTTAAATAAAATTTATTTTTAACAAGTACTATCTTGAAAATATTGTACCATGCCATAAAAATTGCTGTGTTGAATGTCCAGCAGCTAAACAAAAGCCAATACATATTCATCCTTGTTTGTTATCAAGTATGGAAAAATTAAATCAGAGGTAATTCAAGGTAATTCAAGCCTTCACTTTAGTTTTGCTTTCAATATCATTTTCTACTCATACTTGCATATTGTAAAAAATAATCAATTAGTCATAGTCAACATTTATCTGCAGAGACCACATTATGCAGTACAGAGAAATGCAAAAGAAACAGGAGGGAGACAGATGGCCCCATGTAATATACATAATAAAATGTCCTGTTTCGCTCAGCCTTATTTGGGTATTATGCACTCAATCTGTAATGCTTTATATCCTTCTACCTAGGTGTGTTTTTTTCCTCTGATTAGACTTGAAGTTTCCTGGCAACAGATAGCTTGACTTGTAGTTAACTCCTTTTTGTCACCATTTGCCCTTCTTTCTTACCATATCAATTCATATATTCACTCATCAACTATTTATTGAGTGCCTGCTCTGTGTCAGTTACTCTTCTAGACCCAACATACACAGTAGTGAATAAGACAGATAAAATCACTGCCCCTATGGAGCTGTATTGAATGTATATGTGAAGGGTGGGGGTGGAGCCAAGATTAAACAAGTAAACAAATAAATATTGTATTAGTCCATTTCTGTTATTTATAACAAACTACCTGGAACTGGGTGATTTATAAAGAATGAAATTTATTGCTTACAGTTTCTGAGCCTGGGAAGTCCAAAGTCCATCTGGTGGTGGTGACAGCGACCCAGGGGGGCTCAAATTGCAAGACTGTAGAAGCAGAGAGAGCAGAGCAAGAGAGACTTTTTCTCTGACCCTCCTCTCCTTTTAAAGCCCTCAGAATCATACCCGTGACCACCATTATTAATCCATTCACTACTGCATGACCCTACAATCCAATTACCTCCTCAAGGCTCCACCTTTCAATTACCATAATAGGATTTCCCACCCTCTTAACAGTCACAGTGGGGACCAAGTCTCTAATAAATAAAACTTGTGGGACACAACTCAAGCTTCAGTAGTTTTGGGGGGGCATAATTCAATCCACTACAAATATGAAAGACTTAGCTGGCAAAAAGTGCTATAAAAATGTATGTAGCAGGTTAAGGAGTTAGAAACTAGTAAGGAGGAAGGCTATATAGTATGAAATGATCAAGAACATTTAAGCAAAAGCCTGAATGTATTGATGAAAGCACTGGCAGATCTGTGTGGAAGAATGTTTTTAGCAGAGAGCACAAAAACTGCAAAGGCTCTTGGGAGCTAAGAAGCTCTGTGAGTTCCAAGAACATCAGGATGGCAGGCTGGAGCTGAGTAAGTGAGGGACAGATGGGTGTAAGACAGAGTTAGAAAGGGTCAGATCACATAAGACCAAAATAGACTTTGGTAAGCAGTTTAAGTTTTATATTTATGTAATGAGAAGCTTACGGAAGTTTTGAGCAAGGGAGTGATAGAGCCTGATTTGATAGAATCTCGCTCTGGCTGCTCTGTGGCAAAGGGGCTTGACCAAAAATGGAAGCTGGGAGAGCAGTTGGCAGGTTTTGCAATGAACTAGGCAGGAGGTGGGAGTGCCTTGGATTGAGGTGGTAACAGTGGAGGTGGTGAGAAATGGTCAATTTTTAAATATAATTTGTAATAGAGGCAGAAGATAGGACTTGCTAATTGTTTGCCTCTGAGTCATGAGAAAGTAAGAAAAACCAAGGATGACTTCTAGGTTACTGGTCTGCAAAGGAATAAATAGTGCTGCAGTTACAAGATTAGGAGAGAAGCCTAGAATAGGGCTCCAAAGAGCGAATGCTCCATAAATGCTAATTTGGTAATTGAAAAACAGAAACAAGCACAAATTAATACCATTGCAAGCTGTTTATATAAATGATAACAAGTACATAGCCTCAAATTCCAAATCTGTAGCATTTTAGAGTAGCAATAGTAATCAGAGCAAAAACTAGGAGAAAACAATACTGAGATAAATCATCTTTAGAGAGTATAATTGAAAATTCAGACAATAGTAGGGCTTTAGCTTCAAATTTCGCAAATTCTTGAAGCTCCTACATTTAATTAAAATTGGCTTGGCATTGTTTGGTGGATGATTAGCAATGATTTTAATTCATTTATCTCTCATTTAGCAGAAGATATTACTGTTCAGCATGAGAAAGAATCTCCTACCTCTAGATACTCATGATTTCAGTGGAGTTAGAACCAACATCTAAATCGCCTTTACTAGTTGTCACTATAATAATCAGCTGAGAACTTTCAACTTGACCTCTATGTAGCACTCAGAAAAGATAAAGATTGGCCCATGGCTCACTTGGGAGAGTGTGGTGTTGATAACACCAAGGCCACGGGTTCGGTTCTCTACATAGGGATGGCCGGTTAGCTCACATGGGAGAGCATTGTGCTGACAACACCAAGTTAAGGGTTAAGATCCCCTTACCAGTCATCTTTAAAAAAAAAAAGATTGGTTGCTATGATATCTTAATAACATAAATATCTATTCCATCAAGCCATGTTTTTAAAATTAATCTCAGAGTTTCACAGTGAAGTACCAGCTCCTTAATTGGTAAGGTTTGATTAATATGTCTTTTCTTATGTCCGCATGGCCCATTTGCAGTAGGTTAAATTTGTTTCATTTTTCAAGTTACAACAGTTTGGGGATTTCTGCCTCCCTTTCATGTCTGATATAAAGTATTGCATCTTAGCAATGTGCACTAATCTATTTTTTGTGATATGCTAGCCACTTAAATTCAAGACCCTAGACATTTAATACAGCATCATTTCTTGGTAGTTTTGTAAAGATCCAAAGACTAGACAATGGGGCAAGAAGCAGCATTCCATTTGTATAGAACTTTTGAGAAAGGAGAACAGGAGGAATTCTTGTAAAGTCTTGTAAAGCTACATGACTATGCTAATTGTAGGGTCAGGGACTATTGTATTGCTAACTGACTAGCCAATTGCATTGTTAAAGCAATTCATAACTAAAGCCAAAACGTTTCCTTGTTTTAGTTATACTAAGTTTCCATTTGTATTGTCAGGGCTAGGGCTCAGACCCTTCAAACACATTGTACAAACTGGGTCGCCAGACCCCTCACATGCCAGGCTGGGTCATAGACCATTCACATGCAGTTCCATGATAGGTAATTGGGATAGATCCCAGGAGCCACTGGCAGATGACACGAGCTCAGTCCTCAACAGTAGCAGCAGTAGCAGCAGCAGCAGAAGCAGCAGCGGCGGCAGCAACAGCAGTGGCATCTCAGAGGGTCCAGGGGGCCCTGGCAGCACCAGCTTACAGCTTACATCCGGGTGGAGGTGGGGCCATGGAGCAGAGCTGCTCCTCCTTCATACTTAAGTCCATAACACAGGACACCTGGGTGCACATGCGCAATTATATTAGACAATAACCAAGGAACACCAGGGATCACATGCATATTTACATCAGATGCTTGGCAAGATTCTGAACATCTGAAGGGCCCTGACCATTTTCCTTCACTTTCCCTACAGTTTTCTTTTTCTGTTTATTAACTAAGATTTGAAATTTTTGCCATTACGCTCGTCAGTAAACCCTAAGGATAGCTTCTAACTAGTAAGAGGTACAATAATCTTGTGAAGATTCACTACTTGATTTTCATGTTTATCCTAAATGAAGGAAATTTTATTCACCAGTTCAAATACCTAATGCAATTACACAGAGGGCAATTGTAAATCATGCCCTAACCTAAAAATCTGGAGGCATTTTTTTTCCATAACTGTAACATAAACTTTCTGTAAAGTTTAACATAAATTTAAATTTATGTTACTGTACACTGTAACATAAATTTCCTGTAACATAAACTAAGTTAATGGCTGATTCAAGAAAATACCTCTACAGGAAGGGAGTGAGCAATCCTTAAAAGACAGGCAGAAGCATGTTCACTCCTCAGACAGTTAACAAGATCTGCCAATTCTATACCATATCTGTTCCCACAAGTCTCCTGCATATGTATGTTTTCATTTCAAGTGGAGAATTTATTTCCTTTTCTATATTACTGGCTGGCCATTTCATATGTAATTTGCATAATTATCTCCACAAGCTATGGAGAAGTTTTGTTTGTATCAGTTAATAGATCTGCAACATAACCAGTGCCTTTTTAGACAAGACCAATTACAAAATGGCACCATCCACCTCCTCCCCTACCCTCTCCCATTCTCTTTTACAAGAAGTCTCACGGTTTAAGAGAAAATGAAACTTTCAGTGTTTCCGCATGCGCAGAACTCTCCATTCCCATGACCTAACTCAATCCCCACCCTGGAATTATATCACCCAGCTCTTGGTGCCAACATACCAATATAAGCTCCCACCACCCTATGTTAGGTGCTGTCCCCCATTTTCAGGGCAGCCCCAGGGTGTCCTCCATTTTGAGTACAGCCCAGCAGATTTCTTTCTTTAATAAAGCTTGAACAGTACCTGGCATCTCAGCTCACTTTCTTTCATTATGGTGCCTGCCTACTTCTACGGGTTCCCCGACTATTCTCTATGACTCTCCGGTCTCTCCAAAGCCCACGCACCTAGCTGAGGGTACTCTTCTCGTGCCCCCCAGCTATTGAAGGATGCTCCTCTAGCCAGTTGGTGGCTTTTCTCTCAAAAAGAAGGTGGACAGCAGAGAGGACACTCTTTGTTGGCACACTTCTTCTATCAGGACTGACTGCCCTTTCTCACCTTCCACACGGGATCCTCACTATCCAAACCTCCACGCTGTACGCCCTTGGGCTGTCTCCTGGTCAATTTCTTGGCCTCCAGGGAGACATTAAACCTACATGCCTCATTTTCTACTGTACTCCGTGTTCTGTGCCTCTGGGCCGTCTCCTGGCCAATTCCTTCACCTCCAGGAAGACATTAAAATTCAAACGCCTTACAATGGATCCCAGTGGCCACAGATGGCACTCAATTTGGACACTCACTGAAATGGCAAAAGCTGTAGAGATTCCTTGTTCAGGCCTTCTCCTATCTCTGAATGTGTTCTTCTCTCTGTCAAAAATGTCCTGTATCTCAAATTTTCCTCGCTAGTGCTTGACCTCTCCTTCCAGACTTGGATCAATCTCCTGACCCGTCAGCCCTCCACATTTCTCTCTCTTCCCCACACCTGGCCTTCAAATGCTCGTCCTCAGCCCAACCCCTCTCCTTCTCCCCCTTCATCAGCTCCTGCCTCAGCTCCAACTTTTTATAACCCTTCCGTGAAATGGCTGGGATGGAAGGAATTGTCCAAGTCCATGTACAGGGAGCAGGTCTGGATGGCGGCTCAGGTACATGTTCAAAATAATAGGCAGCCTGTGAGAGACATTGCTATTCCTTGCATGGACCCAAATTGGAACTACCAGGCTGGCCACAAGGATAACATGATCACACACCTACTTCACGGCCTCCAAAAGGCTACTCACAAGTCAGTCAATTATGACAAGCTTAGAGAAATCACACAGAGATCCACTGAAAATCCCAATGAGTCCCTAACCCACCTCTCTGAGGCTTTGCATGAATACACATGTATAGACCCGAACTCCCCTGCAGGCATGGCCCTCTTACACTCTCATTTCATTATGCAATCAGCCCCTGATATTCAAAAAAACTATAAAAGAGATCGGGCCAAATACCAGCTCCTGGCTAATGCCATCCCTTGCTCACATACTCCAAAGCAAGCTGCCTTAAGAGGCAAGCCACCTGAGAACTGCTTCAAATGCGGTCAGCTGGGCCACTCAGCATGGGCCTGTTGTAACTCATCCTCACTGCAAATGGCCAGATCACTGGGGGATTGACTGTGCCACTCGCCAGAGAGGGAGTGGCCCAGTCCCCAACCTACAGCTTTTGGCTTCATGGCCATCCCTACCAGAGCTTCTCATCTTTGCCCAGGAGGAGGACTGATGATGCCCAGGGCCTGAGGCCACCACGGAGATCACCACGAGTGAGCCCAGGGTAAGTCGCCTTGTAGCAGGTAAGCTGATCTCTTTTGTCATTGATACAGGGGCCATTTACTCTACCCTTCCTGAATATGCAGGACAAAAACCCTGTCTTCAATCACAATAGTAGGGGTCATGGGATCAGAATACCACCCACAGATCACTCATATCCTTTCCTGCACCCTACATCACACCCAATTCACACACGAATTTTTAATAATGCCTCAGTGCCCAGGCCCCTTACTGGGATGGGACATTCTTTTCAAATTCAAAGCTACTCTCACCCTAAACAGTTTAACTCCAGCTATAATACTCCTGTTACAGTCTGCACCCAGACCTGGCCCCTGAGGCTTCTGCCTTCCCCTCCCCCTCAGACAATGTCAATCCCTATATGTGATACTGCTCCCTCCATTGCTACACACCATTCCCCTATCCTTGTTAAATTGCTGAACCCCTTTGTTCCCTGATGTCCCACAGTACCCCATCACTAACAAACACCTAATAGGATTAAAACCCGTTATACACAAACTCCTTTCTTCTCATCTCTCACAGCCTACCCACTTGCCTTTCAATACACCCAGCCTCTGGTTATAAAGCCTAACGGCTCATACCGTTTAGTACAGGATTGATCCTGACACACCATTCCCAACAACTTACTTGGACAGTACTACCTCAGGGGTTTTGGGATAGCCCCCACCTTCTGGCCAGGCCTTAGCTCAAGACTTATCTGAACTTCTCCCCCCAACATCATTAAAAACTCCCAGTTCTCCTTTAAACTTTACCCTTCCTTAAAATGCATCCACTCTCATCCCAAAACACTCATAACCCTTAGAACATAATTGCCTGGAGGCTTCAGACCTCTTTCTCAATCCCTTTCCACAGATCTCCCCACATCCCATTACGTGGTTCATAGATGGGAGTGCCACCTCCATGCCTGCTCCCTGGGCAGGTAATGCTGCAGTAAATCTAACACAAGCTATTGAGGCTGCACAATTCCCAAAGGAGGTTGGGATTATACACTGCAGAGGACTCCAAACCTCCAACAACCCCATAGCCCAGGGAAACAAACTGGTGGATCTAACCACAAAACAGGCTGCTCAGTCACCAGGCTCCCACTCTTCCTCTCCTGCTCAGGTCCTTCTCATGGCCCCTATGCCCTTATCCCAATACACTCCCCAAGAAATACAACACCTCCAGCAGTGGGGGCACAGAGAAAGGACAAGTGGTATACTCTCTCTGGTCACTATGTCCTCCCTACAACACAAGCTGAACAAATCCTTTTAAATTTCCAT
Source organism: Galeopterus variegatus (assembly GCF_000696425.1). NCBI lineage: Eukaryota > Metazoa > Chordata > Mammalia > Dermoptera > Cynocephalidae > Galeopterus > Galeopterus variegatus. The sequence continues at coordinate 23,035 of NW_007729442.1, read as the reverse complement.
AATTCAGCTCAGATAGGCTATGAACTCCTACTACGCCTTCTTCAGCCCTTATATTACTCTCCCCGCAAGAGGACACGCTATCTTCTAACCTTAGTAGATACCTTTTCCAGATGGACTGAGGCTTTTCCCTGCACTTCAGAGGATGCTACAGCAATAATGCAGCCTCTCACCTAAGAAATAATCCCTCATTTTGGCCTCCCCACCAGTCACTCACTTGCCTATGGGCTGCCCCCCCCACAAGCCCATGGGCCTCAGCCCCCTCAAACTTACGTATGGCAGACCCTTCACTCTCACACTTCTCCCTTCCAGCTCATCCCCTTTAGGCCAGTATCTCCCTACTCTTTCACTCATTAAGGATCTTCTTAGGGAACAGGCCAACCTTCTATTACCTCATCCTTTCCCCACCACCCTCTCTTGTAAACTAAGCCCGGGACAGCAAATATATATTAAAACCCGAATCCCAAAGCCCCTCTCACCATGCTGGGAAGGACCTATACAGCACTTCTCGCCACCCCCATGGCAGTAAAAGTACTAGGAAAGGCCCCTTGGTATCACTTATCCTTAGTAAAACTAGCATCTGAGACTTTACCCAAAGAATCTGTTGACACCAATCCAGAGGGGTCCCTCTGCTCAACCCCCAACCCATCTCCTCACACTTCATCCATTTTAGGACCCACAAAACTGAAAATCTCCAGGACCTTCGCTCTTCCCCAATCCCAGAAGAAGAATAATCTTTCCCCCGGCGATTATCCTCTCACTGTTGCAGGCCCGCTCTACATCCCTCGCACAAGAGCTGCTATCATACTACCTGTTCTAGTACTTGCTGCAGGATTGGCAGCAGCTGCCCCAAAAGAGTGTAACATTATGGGAAGATTTCTCCTGGCACTCCTTTACCTCCTATCTGTAGGATGCTTCTTAGCAATTTCATTGTGACAATGTCCCCTTTAAATTCTTTTGGCTCCCTAACCCTTCGCATCCTTCCTGTTTTTTTCCTCCTATCTCAATGCTCCCCCTTACCTGGAACATGGAGGTTCCAGGTCCACAGGGACGATGCAGTCCTCAGCAAATCAGACTGGTCCCCAAGTAACTCATCTGTCTCCCACTTTGCAAGAAACTTTTTCTGGTTACCCCCTTACTGTCAATGCATCCTGTAATGTTTCCACAAACATCTCTTCACTTTCCTCTAATCTCACCTCAGTGGGGACTGTCAGCATTATGTAGGGCCTGCCCACACTCTGCCTCACTAACACCAAATGCTACCACTCACTTACTCCCTCCTCATCCATGCCCTAAAACTGGAATATATTTCCTTTGTAAAACTACGTTATCCTGTTGCCTGCCCCCCAACACAATTTCTTGCATATTCTTTTGGCTCGCCCCTGACATCACCCTCCACACAGATGGAGAGATGGAGACAGGACTGGGACCAGCTTCGCCCCCCCCCACCCCCCGTCTCAGGAAGTGCACCTGCTCCTGTTGGGCACTAATTGTACCTTTTAATTGGGGCAGGGATCATTCCTGCAAATGGAACTGGCATAGTGGACCCTGCTACTGCCTCTTAATTCTATCAAAAACTCTCAGAAGAACTAAGTATAGATAACGTCTCTTCCCTCCAGCAACCGGTCACCTCACTCACGACAGTCACTTTACAGAACTGTCGGGCCCTTTACCTTGTTACAGCCGAGAAGGAAGGCACTTGACTCTTCTGGGGGGAGGAATACTTTTATTATGTAGGTGAGTCCAGGGTGATCCAAAACAACTTAAAACATTTCACTGAACCCTTGGATACCCTGGCTTATGCCCCTACTAGGACCCCTAACTGTGCCTCATCCTACTTTTTGGTCCCTGTCTCTTTGGGTGTTTCTCTAATTTCTTGCAGGAACGTATACAGGTTTTCACCAACCAAAAGGTCACCAAATTGTTCCTGCAAGGAGGATATCAGCCCCTCAGAATCAGTGAACTTCACAGAGGAATACAGCCATCCACATGAAACCAATACCCCACCACCTAATTGTTTTACCCACCAACATAAATCTCCTATTTTTGCATATCTTCACCCATCTCCAGCAGGAAGTAGCTTCAGAAGAATGAGAACTCCTCCCTTTTTCCCTTTTTCCTATACTTAAAAGGCAGGAATAATAGATCTGCAACATAACCAGTGCAATTTTAGACAAGCCCAAGTACAAAATAGCACCATCCACCTACTCACCTCCCCTCTCCCATTCTCTTTTACAAAAAGCTTCACGGTTTTGGAGAAAATGAAACTTTCCATGTTTCTGCATGTGCAGAACTCTCCATTCCCATGACCTAACTCAATCCCCACCCCAGAATTACATCACCAAGCTCTTGGCATCAACATACCAATATAAGCTCCCACCACCCTATGTTAGGTGCTGTCCCCCATTTTCAGGGCAGCCCCAGGCTGTCATCCATTTTGAGTACAGATTGGCAGATTTCTTTCTTTAATAAAGTTTGAATGGTACCCAGCATCTTGGTTCACTTTCTTTCATCAGTAATAATCCCTATTATTCCTTTCTATTCTTTCCCTATCAAATCAGCATTCCCATTTTGTTAGGATTGTCTCACCCTTTGCAGATAGTCCTATGTGATGGGATCTTTTCAAAATGTCTCTAACTCAGCTCTCTTCTGAAGTATCTCATCCCTGATAAAAACTTGGCATGTTTGCCCTTAGTTGCCATGAAATATTGTACATTCTGAAGCACTATTGTTCTTGATGTCAAACTGTGTGCTCTGGGATAGGGCTGTGTGTGCCTGGAGCAAGGGTTATTTTTTTTTCCTAATTTACACAATGGGTCAGCAACAGCTCTGTTTTGCTCCACAAACTCAACAAGACAGATTTTCTGTTCACTCTGCCTCTGCAGGCAATTCCAACCAGTATCTACTCTGTAGACTTTTCCAAGCTAAAGATGGGTACCAGTGTCTGTGCCCCCAAAAGCTCCAGTGGACACAGGTCAAGTTCTCCCAATATCTTCCTTACCATATTTAGCTTTGATCTCTGTTGGGCGTCTCCAGTGGCTGCACGGGACCCCAACAGGTTTTTCCTTTCCCTAGAGGGTTGGGGCCAAAGGGATTGCCATTTTCTCCCCCCCCCCCCCCAGAATGCAGGGTGAAAAGAGATTCCAAGAGATGGGTGAGCACTCTGCTGCTCTCCCAGATAGGGAACAAACACACACACGCAGCGGGGGTTCTGTCAGGCAGTTCCGTTTATTGTAACACAAAAGATCATATTTATATACTTTGCAGGCAAGGATTTCCAAACTTAGGCCAATCCTTGAAAAAGTCAAATGTGCATGTGCCTTGCCTCTCTATGCTTAGCCCTCCCCCTTAACTTCCCTTGGGCACCACCTTTTATCTGTTTAGGCCATCTGTTGTTTTTGCTTAGAAAAAGGGTGTGGTCCCATAGATCTCAGGGGAGAACTGGGGCCTACAAGTCATTGCAGAGCAGCAAACCTCTAGCCGAAGATGAGACATCAGTTTTCCTTTCTAGAAAGCACTCTCCATCTTTTTGGGTGGCTTTGTAAAGTTCATTTCACTTAGCTTAGGCGTGGGAGAAATGACATCTTCAATGGGAAACAACCAAACTTCTTTCTATTATATCAGCAACAAATCTTCCCTGGAGAAATAAATTCTCTATGATCATACTAGAAGTAACAGAGGAGGTAAGGATTTCAATACTGATTTCACTATCACTTTAAGTCTTAAAACTGTCTAGGGTTCCAAGTGGCAATTATATAACAGCTGGTCTTAATTTTATCAAAAAGTATTATGCTTTTGGGTTTTTATATTTTTATATTTACTTCTTATTTTGCATGGTCGCTCTATGGATCATGGAGTGGTTGATTTTATTTTCTCCAGTAGCCTGGAAACTATGCATTCCATTTAAATTAGCTTATTGTTCTATATATAAGCCTAAGAATGATTCAATATCTTTTAAATCATACACATAAGACTGAAAGTCTAAGAATGTTTCTGTGTTGTTTAAAGCCTACCCCTATAAGATCAGATGGTAATTCATTCAGGACAGGGAAGCTGCCTTTTTCATCTCAGTCTGGTCAGTGCCCAACTCAGTACCTGGCATATTTTATGTACTGAAAACACGGTGTTATAGTAAACAAATGACAACTGGTTACATGTCTTCTAATTTTACTCCCTACACTTCTTAGAATAGTACATTCCGATTTAGATCAATTTATTTTACTCTGTTTAATTTTATATTTTAATACTATTTATATTTAATTTTATATTTTATTCAAGAATAATTTGATATTTATTTATAGCAATTTTTAGAAAACTGTTATGTTGACCTCTTTTCAAACTATGCCATCAATTTTGTTTTTTAAGTTCAGCTTCTCCATTGAAATTTTAATTATAACAGCTCTTAGCTGGCTGGAGTATATCTTCGCTAGTTAAAACTTTAACAGGTGTATATACGCATCATACTATCTGTCACATTAAATATCTAAAAATATCTGGGCCGGCCCAGTGGCGCACTGGATAGTGCGCCGCTTGGGAAGCGCGGCGGCGCTCCCACCCAAGGGTTCGGATCCCACATACAGACCGGTTCCCGCTCACTGGCTGAGCGAGGCACGGGAGCAACACCGAGGGTTGCGGTCCCGTTGCCGGTCCCGGTCCGGTGCGGGGGCGACACTGAGGGTTGCGATCCATTGCCGGACACGGAAAAAGACAAAAAAAAAAAAAAAAAGACAAAAAAAAAAATATCTAAAAATATCTATTATTTTTATCCAGAAATGAAATATTTTTAGGTGAGTATAAAATTGATAGAAATACAATATTACTGAGAACCTAACATGTACATGTAAGTCATATATATAAACATATACCTATATTCAAAGAGTAGTAATAGTATTATTGGTAAGTTACTTAAAAGATATGTCATTCAGCAAATCAAAAATACCACTGATTTTTAAATTCACCTTTACTTTATGTTGTGCTAGGGGAATTGACATGCTGACAAACTATTATTTCTGAGAAAATTCCCAATTAAAGAAATGAAAATGTGAAAAAAATGTGTCTTAGAAACAAAATGTAGTATATGAATGTATGTATGTATGTGTATATATATATATAAAATCTCAACATATATATATTCTACAGTAGAGCAAATTAGGTACTACATAGTCTATATTCTCTCCCTGGGCATAGAACATTCATTCAATATGCTGAGGAAAGTAGGTAAATAAATTACATTAAAAAGGGAAAAACTAATGAGTGAATAACAGAAAAATATTAGAATTAACATTAAATACGGAAAACATTTCTTTGTAAAAATCTGTATAACAAACAAACTTCTGGTCAGACTAGAAAAAAAGGGAAAAGCCAAGCACATATTATTTACATGAGAAAGAGTATAAGAAAAATAAATTTAAAGTATGAGATAATACTGTGTACAAAGTTAAATTAAAATAAACATATTTTAAAAATTAGTTCAAACATGAATAGACCCCAAAACATGAAATAAATTGAAAGCATTGTCAAACAAATACCCTCCCCACCACTTTCCCATCCTTACCACCCCCAGAGGTCCTAAATAATTATTAAAATTCAATTAATATTCAATTAAATTATTATGGATCTTAAGAAAGATTGTAAATTATAGTCCAGTATCATATCTTTGACAGGAAATTGCTCTTCCTCCAATTCAAAGGACATAACAAACCACAGTGAAATGGTCTCAGGGTGACGAATGATAATCTTTCTTCAAGGGTTTTTCAGAGGAATTAGAAAAAAAAGTCAGTTTTTTCCTGATAGTAGAGAAGTTAGTCTGTAGAGCTGATGGTGATCATGTTTTCAAGTAGGATATGTCTAGGTAATAAGATATCATATTTATATCTATGCCTTTATCTGTATCTGTCTGTCTCACTTAATGAGAATAGTTAATATAATGAGTCAAAATCCTAAATAAAACATTAATCAAAGTCAACTGTATATTTAAATATGGATATTTTTTTGTATTTATTCCAGGAATATATATGTTAGATATGGATATTTATTAATTGAAATAATATTATAGTCAAATAAGAAAAAAACATAATTTTAATACATTAAGAAAAGACATTAGATCAAATTTAAAACCCACTCCTAAGGGAAATCTCTAAAAAACATGAATAGAAGGATTTGGTATGATCATATCAATCACAACCCTTCCAGCCAGCCTCATAATTAAACATTGCATGCATGTCCATTAATGACAGGTAATGTCATTAAAGCTAAAGTAAATAATCATGTTCTTCACAAATAATGCACACATGATTCAGACAGCCAATTGACTGAATCAGACAGCCAATGTAATTAAATAAGAAAATGAAATAAAAGAAATGAAAAATACTGAAATATAGGGGAAAAATTAAATATTTATCTACCTACAAAAAAATAAATAAATGAACCAACTAAGGAGCTATTAGAAGTAAAAAGTGAATTTAAATTAGACAATTTAGCCAAAAATTAATATGTTTCCAAAATTAGGAAATGAAAAGCAAAAATAATTTACATACAATAGTAACAAGAAATGTAAAAGAAATATGGAGTGAATTAACTTTACAGAGAACTGTATTACCTATTTGGAGAAAATTATAAGATTTTACTAAAAAGCATAGGAGCAAAATGAATATGTGGAAAACATACAAATTACGGGAGAGAATGGCACATCTTTATAAAGATTAATTCTCCTCCAAATTAAGCTATAGATTTATTTCAATTTCAGTCAGGATACCAGTATTTTTTTTTTTTCTGTGGATTTATAAAAATTATTCTAAAGTTCTCTGGGTGTTCAGGAAAATCATAAAAAAGAAGAATGAGGGGATACTTGTCCTTCCAGATTCTAAAGTATGATCTAAATTTATCATAATTAAGAAAGTATGGTACCATTCAAACAGAGAAGAACAACACAAATATATAAAAATTTGGCCCAAGATAAAGATGACTTTTCAAGTTGGCAGAGGAATGATGAATAATTTAATAAATGGAGTTGGGACAACTGGTGAGCAATATAGAAAGAAATCAGATAGATTCCTGCTTCATCCTAAATAAAACTGAAAATAATTCAAAGATTAAATGTAAAAGTAAAACCATAGAAGTACTGTAGGCATATTGAGGTAAATATTTATATAGTTGGTATTACACATATATAATTTTATTTTACATAACATTATATTATAGATGCAAAAATATAAAATGACACAAAAAGCACTCCTCATAAAAAAATATGTTTTACTTCACATAAATTTAAAACATGTACTAGATATCTGTTAAAAATGGACAATGCTAATGTATATGCAGGCAAACATTTTGTGCATTTATAACATGATCTCAGTTTGGAAAAAAATTAATAAATATATGTTTGAATAACATGAATATCTTATACAATTACAAAGTTGCATGTTTAAAAATAATTATTTTCTAATTCTGGATCTCTACCAGCCAATTTTATATCAGGCAATTTAATATAGTTCTTGCAATTACAATTTGGTTCAATAGTGCTTTGTGGACATTTTTCCCCACCTCATCTTCTGGACCTCAGTATTCCAGGGCATCAAGAGCCTCCCTTTCACTGGCTGCCTATCTGCAGTGGGAAGAGGTTGTGAAGAAGAGAAGCAGAGTTTACTTTCTACACTGTGCTCCACTGCTGATGATGACCTAATAGTCTGTTGACTCAGTCCAGGTCAGAAGAAGCTCTGGTTGGGGTGACATTTGGCAGCAGGCAGCAACCTGGAAGGATGATATGGCAGAGATGCAGCAACTCTTCTCTTCTGTCCTTCTTTTGCCCTGCCTCTCCCAGGTAAGTCATGAAATCCACTTTTAGCCCATTTATAAGAACAACTCTGCAACATATCACTCTTGGACCAGGTGAGGCCCTGGTGATGGCTTGTGCTTTGGATTGAATATCCCCCCAAAACTTAATCCCCACTGTAAATGTTGAGGGTGGGAAATCCTATTATAGTAATTGAAAAATGGGGCCTTGAAGAGGTGATTGGATTATGAGGACTGTATCCTTGCCTTGTGAGTGGATTGATTCCATTCTTGAAATAATGGGAGTGGTTCTGGTGACTTTAAAAGGAGAGTGAATGAAGAGGTTAGTCTCTCTGCTCTGCCATTCTCACTATGTGACACCCTACATTGCTATAAAGCCACCACCAAAGAAGGCCTTAACCAGATGTGTTCCCTGGACTTTGGATTTCCCAGCCTCCAAAACTGTAAGCAATAAACTTTGTTTTCTTACAAATTACCTAGTTCCAGGTATTTTGTTATAAACAACAGAAACAGACTAATGCAGGATGGTTAAAGGCCCCTCTCATATCTAAATGAACCATGGGGCATCTCTCTTGCTTTACCAATACCAATGTGGTATGGGAGGTACATCTGCCCAGCTGCCACTTTTTTTTTTTTTTTTTTTTTTTTACCGGTAAGGGGATCACAACTCCCTGCATGGTGTGGTCTGTACCATGCTCAGCCAGTGAGTGCCCCAGCCATTCCTATATAGGATCCAAACCCGAGGCCTCGGCACTACCAGCGCCGCACTCTCCTGTGTGAGCCACGGGGCCAGCCCTGCCCAGCTGCCACTTTTAAACTGCAGCCAGAAGATAGCACATCCATTTCCTTTTCTCAGGTATCTTCACACTCCCTGGGGGCTTCTTATATTTCCTTCCTCCTTCCCCCTGCCCCCTTTTGTATTCAGTACAATGGGTTAGGGGAACAAAACAACACCATGCTACTTTTCTTTCCCTCTTTTTCATTTGAAACTGGATTCCCCTCTCTATGCTCAACAAGGTTCAGAGCTCTTTACATATGGGAAAAGGAGTGGAAAGGGGGCTCCTCAGCTGTTTAACTGGCAGAGTCTCCCTGCTCCATGAAAATCCATGTCTTGTGATCTAAATGAGAAACAGCAAATAAAAGTAAATGTTTAATATTATAAGTTACTCTGATGCATCATTATTACTTCACATTTCATCTTTCTACTTATATATAAATGTATGTACATATACACATTTGTTGATATAGATATAGCTATAGAGACAGAGATATACAGATACTGATAGAAATTAGCCTGGAGATGATACATATCTAAGTATTAACAGAGATTAAATGTTTCATACTTGCCCAACATTTATTGCATTCAAAGATAAATTCTAAAAACAGTTTTAAGGTGTGATTTTTGAAGTTCACAGATATCCAGGCAATCTTCTAATTCTCCTGGGTAACAATCTTTGTACCAAAAGTCTTGAGAAGATCATTGAATCATGTAGGCTTACTTCATTCATAAGTGTGACTTAAGCCTGGATTTGAAAAACTCTTTCTGGGAGAAAAACAGACTAGATCAGAATTTGTGCAATTATGTGTTTCATTTAGCAAAGTAGAAAGAATCCATACACTAAAATCCTGCTTTATTCCTCCAAATATTAAAGCCATGGGCAGCTAAGCAGGGTTACCAGGTATTATCTTTCTAATTCCCACGAAGCGCTGCAATCAAAAACCTCTTCGGCATCATTTTGATATAAGATAGTATAAAATAGACATACATTATTCAATGTAAAACTAACATTTGTTTCCAGTAAATGCTTACCATTCCTCTAAAATTGATTATGTTTAATCAGAGGAGTCCACTGATTATAAATCTTATTTTCCCCAATGATGAGAGAAACAAATATAATTGACTCACCATATGAAACACAAATCCAAAGCCACAAATATTAAATGCAGCTTTACAAGATGAGTGGTAACAGTGAGATAAGCTAATTGTAACTCAGAAATCTTGAGAACCCAGAATGCTGATTTAAGCACATATAACTTTTCTGTTATGTTTCAAGAATCATCATATTTTCTAACTGAATAATTTGATTTCTTGCAGGAAATATACCAGGATTGCATCTCAAAATAACCAATAATATTAGGAATTGGCTCAATCCTTTATGATGTCAAACCTTTAACCTTAAGTTTCCCAAGGGACATTGCTCATAAGAAAAAAAGAGAAAGCAAGAAATAACCCAGTACAACTTGTGACTTTCAGAAACTTCAAATTCACAAGTGCTGCAAAAAAGTCTAGTCAAAGGCAGTTGATATCAAGAATAGTGTATGAAAGCAAAGAAATCACTCAGGCCCAAGTACTCCTACACAGCCAGACCCCAAGTTATTTGAAAAGCATAAGGCCACTCTCCTGTACCCCCAACCCACTCTGTCCTGACCCCACTGCCAGGATGTAAGCAGAAAGCTTAATATAACCCATTACATGACTATTCTTTTCCCTTCGTGAAGAGTTACCCACTTTGATCTAATTACTTACTTCCTCAGGGTGCATATTACATATCAGTTAAATTTCACTAGTCGCATAACACGGCAAATTTTGTATGTTTGTTCTAATCATAATAATTCCTATGCCCATATAGCATTTTAGCAAAGTATCTGAAAATATATGGTTAATTCCATGTGATCCTCATAAAACTTGTGTCATTGTTCAATATAGTAAATAAAACACATTAGGTGTGTTAAGAGAAATGGGTTTAATATAAGAAAATATGTTTACAAAATATTTAGAAGTTTGGACAGAGCAGACTATAGGCTGGGCCTCCAAGAATGACCCCTACACACTGCACAGCTGAACCACCAGGAGGACTGCTGGTTCTTTCACAGTCGGAAGGTAAGAAGCAAGAGAGACCACTGGGACTATTAAGTCAAGAACATTCTGCTACAGCTGTGACCTGGAAGTGAGAAAGCTGCTGCTGCTGCTGCCACCTTACCTACTAGTTAGAGCTAGACACTAAAACACTGTTGGACAGAAATCTCATGTCTTTGCAACTTATTTTCTGGAAGAAAAAAACCAAAGATGCAGAAAGATGGCTTCCATATTAGTCCCACTTTTCAAATCTTGGATAAATACTTCTAAATGATAGGACCTAATTTGCTTCCAAACGTTAGCATCAAGGGAGCCTGGGAAATATGGACTTTTTAGCTTTCTATCCTCTGCAGGACAAGAAGACTAAGCCAAAAAACATAGAAAGGGAGGCTGAGGACAGACACACCAACCATATCCACCATATGCACTTCATAATTAGGACACTGAGCTTCAGAAAATGTAAGTGACTTGTACAAGATGCTACGTTAAATAAATCTGATTACCAGCAATAGAACCTAGAAGTTTTGATGCCAAGCCCAATTTGCCATTTTGTATTAACTAACTGTAAGGGATTATAAAACTAGAAAAAGAAACAATTGATCACACACCATAAAGGAAACTAACATTTCCTAACATTAATTTGCTCATCCATCAGGTGACTGTTATGTTTCAAAGAAAAGGTCAATTTAAGAAGAATCTCTACATATCTAGCAATCCTTCTCAATGGATATTAAGCAGTTAGGGAATATAGATGAAGCAATCTTGCAAACTACAAGCTTTTGTCTTCATTCAAAAATTCAAAAAAGCATTCAGAGCCCACAGACAAAGGCACATGAAAAGGCAAAATTAATGTTCTTTATTTTTATCTCCATCCCCCCACACCCAAATTAATATTATTTGCAAAGATTTATAAAATGTCAAAGAGTAAAATACATTATCTGGGTTAAATCCAGAATTGCTATTTGAGCCAAATGTAATATATAAATGTAATTTAAATAAATACTCACGAAATTATCTCTTAAAGAGATACTGGCCTTAAAGATGTAATTATGAAGCTACCTAACATAATTTGGCTTGCTTATCAGCTTTCTAATATATCTCTTTTTTCATAATTGATTCTTTTATAAAATATGAATTGTTACCCATGTCTTCATATGTGGATCTTAATTTTGTCAAATTTGAAATTTTAAGTTAATTTTGAGCATATTCAAACTCACCCAAATTCACTAACAAAAATAGTTTTTAGTTCACTAAAAAATAGTTTTGCTGTCACCTTTCAAATCTTCAAGGCAGCATTTGGTACTAATTTTTGTGACTACCTCTTTAAGGGGAAGCCTTTTGGAAGAAGTCTCCTAAGAGTATTTATAATAAATTTTACCCAACTTTTTTTTAAGCAGGAAAGAAAAATCCATTTAAGACAATGCTTTAAGGCAAAATGTTACCTGACTTCAGAATCCAACTTTTCATTTATTAGGGAAGAAGTTAAAGTCTCCAGGGGGTGCTGAATCAGTCTATCCTGAGAAGTAGAAATGGAGAAGCTACTTGAGGTAAATGGTGTCTAACTCTGGCAACAGAGACAAGTCCCTGCTCTGCCAATATTCCCTCTCCTGGAAAAACCTCCATTCTACTCCACAGGGAAGGTATATTGATTTCTTAATTAAGAAATAAGAAGATGATGATGAATTGCAGCAGCTTCTATTTATTGAATCCCCACATACACCAGCCATACTAGATGCTTTACATATATCACCTCCCTTAATCTTTAAAACATTACTTACTATAGGCATTAATAATCCCATTTTATAGAAAAGGAAACCAAGGCTCATAGGAGCTAAAAATATGCCCAGTGCCACACAGCTAGTAAGCAAAAAAAGCAGGACTCAAACCCTGCTCATCTAGCTTCAAAGTTTGCATGCCCTTCCCCACAGCATAGTGATGAGAAAGCCAATGTTCAAGTAAAGAAAATTTTCTATTTAAAGCAGCCACTCAAATAGAGATAGTCTGAAGCATGCAATGTAGATTGACACAATGACCAAAAACTTACACCGTGTAAAACTGCAACACCACAGAAAAAGCTTTGCAATCTTACCTGAATGTCTATAGCAATCAATGTAGAGGTTATTCAAGTTCAGCAAACCTGCCTCTAGCAAAATACAGCTAAATTTGTTCTAGTTATGGGAAATGGAAAGAGAGTAAAGGTTTCTGTTTTTCATTTGCAGATCTATCCCTAGTCTGAATTTTCACCTTCACAGACTTAAGGGATGCATCATAGAAGGGGGTGCACACTTATGACTAAACAAGTTATACTTGAAGTGACAATCAACACCCCCTCCACACTTCTACATATTACTAATTTGTCTTCTATGTATTGCCGATTTTCTATGTATTACCAAAAAGATTCTATGACCGATACCAGAGGGTTCACTTCTAGTCACTTTTCTTTTGCCCAAGTTATATTTTCTGTGTAGTCTCTGTTGTACCATTACTATGTGTTAAACCATTATTGCTTTTCACAATCTTAAGGGTAGAATTTTATTTTGTAGGTGTAGAGTTAAGCTGATTGATCTATTTCACTTTGGTGTTTTGGGGGGTTGGGCAAGGGGTATTTTTGACTAGTAAGACTTTTTTCTTTCATTTAATTGCACATTCTTCCTTTCTACCATTCCACCAAATGTCTGCAACTTGTAATTCAGACATTCAAAATCAGAGGTGTTGTCTGAAGCATTGTAACCAAATTGTGTGGGAAGAAATACTCAGGACTGTGATTACTCTTCATGTAAGTCTTAACAACATTCGGCTTTTCCGCTGCCACATCACATTATAAGTTAATTTTGCTTCCAAGTAATGCTCACTTTAATTTTCTTTTACTTTACGACTCTAACAGGTTATCTTGGCTCAGACTGAGATGCACTAGCAACAGTCTCTCTAGAGGCTTTCACATGCTGCAACCACATACAATCACCTTCACTTTCAGAATTCTTAAGGACACAGTTTCTGGCCATATTTCCTGATTTGTCTGGGGACCAGGAGTCCCTGAGAAAGAATTTCTGACATTCCACGGTGGGATGTGGTATGGAAAGGGATACAATGAGCCTGAAAAAATGTATTGTCTATCAGGAGCAATACTAAAAAAAGAAATAGTATTCTTGAACACAGTAAGACACTCTACTTGAGTTCTCCTTGAACTCGCTGCTACATAGACAGCTCCTACTACCATCACCATGCTAATTATTCTCCATTTGCCATCCTCCATTCTCCCCCGACCTTGATCCATTCTCCGTTGTGTTCTGTGTATGCCCGTAAGGCTGACCCTTGCAGACTGCATCACCTGGGCTAATGGGAAGCCCAGCAGGGAATCAGAAAGTAGAAAGAGTTCAAGCTACTTACTGTCATGCTCGTGCCTGCTTCTATGCTAAGATTCTGACAGTGAATGCCACCCCCTCTGATTTCAGCTCTTGCCAGTGGACCCTCCTCTAAGACTTTGGCTTTCATAGGGCTTTGGTGAATTGTTCCCCCTCTTCAGGTTTAGGGATGACAACACCTTCCCAATGGCTCGTAGTTCTAGTACCTCAATTTCTGTTGTTTGCAGGTATTTTCACTAAATTCTCCTCAGAATTCCATCAGTTTGCCTTCTGTCTCCTGCTGGGCCCCTCAGTGATGGAGTAATTGGTGCCAGGAAAGCCTTAAGAAATGGCTTCTCAGGTTGAAATTCTAGTATTGATTCCACACATACTATTTCATAACATACAATGATTTCCTTACTTGGGAGGGGGCGGTAGAGGAACCAGCGGAGGGCAAGCTTTGGGAGACTACATTAGTGTTATTTGATCATTATGGTGATAAAGATTACAGATTCCTTCTCTGTTGGATGGCTTAAAAAGAAAAAAGTATAATCTTACTGCTTGAAATTCTCAACTCAAGGCATGAGGGAGAACTAACTAGCCTTAAATGTATGTCTTTTCTTCTATATATGCAGGACAAACATAGTTGATGATCAGGACCAAGACCTGATGGTATGGGCAAAGTTGCAATGTTGGTAAATATATATATTCAGTGGACTTTGGAAGTTCAAGTTAAAATTGAGGTTAGTAGCTCATCTCAAGTCTCAGAGTCCTGCTCAACATTAACCAGAATCCAACTGTAACCTAAGAGACTTGTTATAATGAAGCACTAATTGGAAAAAGTGGAATCCTGAGACTTGAGATGAAGTCTTTAAGTTGAACTCTCAAAGGCCCATTAATCTTTCTTTATTGGTAGTTGAAGCAATCACTCCAGCATGTCTGAAAAAACTACTTTCAAAGACTTCATCAGAAACACTTGCCTTGCAAGGAGATTCCCTCTCTCCTCAAGGTCAACCCCAACCATCATTCACTGCATTCATGGCCATAATAATTGCAAGATAGCCTCAAGAATGAGCAGTTCTATACCAAAGGGGAGTCAGGACCTTGACAATTTTTATCATCAAGAAATGGGGGTGGGGAAAGCATGTTTAGAAATAGATTCTGAAGGGGTTAAATCAAGGAGACAAAAATATGAGGTTAGTTCAAGAAGAATTTATCTGTATGAGAAACTCACCTAGGATTCTAGATTTAACATGTCAGCTGAAGCACCTAAGATGGGCTCTAAAAGTCTGATAAAACCAGGACTCAGTGGTGACCTACAGTATTGAGGTTGAGATTCTGGGACTTCTCTGGCACAAAGAGGAAAAAACCGAAGGTATAGGGAGGTAGGAATGCTGAAGTGGATCTATTATGTATAAGCTACTCGACCACATTTTTACCACACCTGAAAAAAAGGACACTTTCTTCCCCAGAGTAGTAAGCCCTAGCATTCCCAAAAAGTTCTGTTATGGCTACCCTTAATAGGCCAAAGTTGATACTGAAGAATTGAACTCCTTAATCTCAATGAGAATGATGGGGTCTTGCAGTGGTCCCTACCAGCTGGCAATGCTCAATTTGGGGATGAGGTTGGCAAAATTATCACAATAAACCACAAAGACAGGATGGCAATGTGAGTGTCTTGGCCCACATGGATTTGAGTTTTTTGGTGAGGACCTTATAAACAAAATATTCTTCTAAAACATTACTCAGCCTATATTATCAGACCAATTCTTGTAGAATGGTCTACCTCTGGTAGACCATAACCCAAATCAAAGTGTTATAATGGGAATCAATTTCCTCTTACATAATTCACAAACCCAGAGCCTTTTGAGATGGAGGCAGTTTCTCTTATGGAATCATAAGTATGGACACAAAGATACACTAACTCTTCCTTCAAGCCTTCTCTTAGAGAACCCATGGCCATTTAATAGGGTGACAGTGAACTGGTAAAGAAAAATAACTATACCACCTTGGAGCTAATTAGTTATTGCCCCCATTTTAGCACTAATCAGCATGGACACAAAGTTGGGAAATAAATGGAGTCTTGGTCCATATCCATCGTAGAGTGGTCAGTGGGCTGAATCTCTTTTCTGGGGGGTTTCCCTGTGTTGCTGATTATATACCTGAAATACTTAAGTAGAAACATCTTCACATTCATTCCCTGGCCCACGAAGTAAATGCCATTATGGTAGGAACAGCCAAGTGGAGCCCCTGGAATTTTACCTGTCAAATAGTAAACAGAAAGCAATTCCATAACCATGGGGGGCGGGGGGAATGCAGAAATTAGTGCTACTATCAAGAACTGAAAGAAGCAGAGATTGTGCTGGCCTCATCCTCATGTAGCTCTTCAGTTTGGCTGTTACCAAAGCCAGATGAATGACTGAAGTGTTAGTACGACCAACTGTAGCTGCTGATCCAGATGATTCTGACTGGGATAACTCAGCACAGCTGCTTGCTCCTGGGGTGTACTTACTGACCTAGGAGTAGTTTCATTTTGCTCTGTTTTGTTCCCTGTTTGAATTAGTAAAGATAAACAAAAGAAATTTATCTTTATATAAATAGAAGGAACAGAAGTACACCTTCAGTGTCTCACCTCAGGACTATGTCAGCTCTCCCTATCTCTATTGTATTATAGTCCAGGGAAACCTTGACCATGTTGAATTCCCAGAAAACATTACCCTGATCCATTACATTGAAGGCATGATGCTAATTAGATCTTTTGCCCATTATGTTAATTGGATAAGCAGGAGACTGTTACACTTTCCTCTGTGTAACCAAGATGGAAAAAAGAGAAAGAAAGAATTCACTCAAAGTACCATCAATGAGGCCTGGAGGGACTGCCGCCCATTAGGGGAGCAGCAGCCCCGATCCAAAATCAGCCTTTCTTTTTATTGACAGGACAAGGAAGTTTCACAAGAAAAATCAGTTGATTCAATCATCAGAGAAGGACATAAAAACAGGCAGTGTAAAACATATAATAGCAGTAAATTAACAATGTGACATTCCAGAATGTAATTTATAAAAAGCTAGGTTAATTCACCAACAAACAGCTTGTCCTTAGTAAACATTTTCTTTTCTACTTACTTCCTATGGCAATTTCTTTAGCATGTTTAAACAGCATTCAAGCAGTTTCCTTAACATATCTTAAGATCAGTAGGTTAAATAGTCAACAGTCATTCAAGCCAGAATCAAACCAGCATCCTAAAACAATCAAAGTACACAATCCCATCCCTAAACAGTTATTAGAATTGATTAGACGGCTTTTGCCAAACTTATCTGTGGACTTTTGTCCCCTACTCAAGAACCTTTTGGCTCCTTCATTAATTACCTAAAAATCCTATTCTAAGATCAAAGGAGAATCAAGATTTCTAACCCACTACCTCTCCTCTCTTATTATTATTATAAAAATCAGAAGTGATGAGGGAGTCAGAGTCAAAGGTGTTCTGATGAAGACCAGTCAGCATTACTTCAGCTTGAGGAGTCTGTTGGAACATGGAACATAACAGTTTAATCACTATAAGAAAACATAAGATACGTAAGACACTAATTCCAGCAATAATCAGAATTTTTATATTTAAATCAGAAAACCAATGGGTAGGATTAAGCCAATGAGCCAAATCATTTAAATGTTTAATAGTAATCTTTTGAGCTTCTTCTTGAAGCTGTGTCATTTGTTGTTGAAATTTGATTATTAACTTTTGAATATCTCCATGTAAATCAGAATGAAAAGCGCCATGTATAAGTTTTTGTACATCTTTCCATGTAGTGGAGGAATTAAAAGGAATAGAAGTTATACACATAGAGTGATATCCTGCATCACAATAAAACATATGAGAAATATTAAGATTAGAGATATTTTAAAGTGTAGGGGATATGGCCAATATATATGGATCAAAGCTTAGCCAATGGTAACATTAGTTATCCAGCATAATTTATTTTTTGTAAAATTATTTGAATGGCAAGAGACCGAATTAAAGTCCAGACCATTTCCAATAGCAATCCAGGGGTGAGAACAAACAGGAATATTGGGTGTAGGATGATTTTTTTTACTTAGGATTTTTACTAACTCTTATAGTTTGAACAAATATTTGATGTTTCACATCTATAATACAATTAAAAGCTGTAAAAGTATGATTTATATACTATTGTGATTGAAAGGGAATGTAAAAGTTGCTAACAGTAAAATTAGTACTACAATTGATTTTGTAAACTTGTAAAGGACCGGGAGACCTCCAGTGTAAGCAGTATCATTGGATGAAAGAGGAGGCTCTGAATCACTCCAAGTAAGTATTTCAAAAATGGGAGGATTTAAAATATGGGTCCAATAAACATTATTACTTATGGAAGGCTGATTAAAAGGAAAAGCCCATAGATTATGAACAGGCATGTTACCTCCATACCTTAGGAATTTATAGTTATGTGATTTTGGAGTTCTGGAATTGGATTTGTTCTTGCATGGTGTCACATGATAGGGGCAAACAGTCTTTGCTGGTATCTAAAGTGCCTGTAGGAGAAAGAACAGAAGACCCTCTTCCCCATATTAACAATTTAACAGGTTTCAACTATTGTGGTCCTGTTGGTAGGCAGTGGTAGGGCAGTTTGGTCATATCTGAAAGCATAACATTTCAATTAAATCCTAGGTAAAATAACCAGTGTTTTTAATTGTGTCCTGTTATAAGAATAACAGATCTTTATTGACCATATGTTAATAACTGTACTGTTATAAAATGACAACACTCATAAAAAGTTTTAAAATCTTGGAAGGATCAAGTAGAGAGAAAAGTAAATGTTTTAATTTTTGTTCATAAACATATATTTCAGCAAGTTTTTATACCATAAAATATTTTTTTAAATTTGGAAAACAAAACATTAAGAGAACTAGCAGTGTTTCAAAATAAAGAAATTGTAAAAACCCATAATTCTTTTTAATCAGTTCATTAGTTTTATGTAATTAACTTTTGTTGTTTTGACCTTGGTGAGTAATTTTACAAACCCATCAGTTTCTTTATTAGGATTTTGGAAATTTAGTTTAAAGGCGTGAACTCAAAGTTTGTTAGGAAACTGTACCTGTCATAGTTTTTTCATAAAATATTTGAAGACATAACATTTTAAAATTATAATTGAACCAAGATTATGATTGATAGCATTTTATAAGATAGATTTTTAAGAATTTTACCTAATTTTGTAACATATATTTATAACATCTCATTACTGACAATGCTTTCTCATACAGTTTAATATACCAAATAAGCCAATTGGTTTGATATATCTTTTATATACATATCCTTTGAGAAGCTTCAGGGCTCTTGGAACTTTTTAAAGTTAGTTTAAGTTAAAAGGTTGAGTTTCTAGAATTTGGTTTTGGAAAATTTGTTAAATAAAGGTTTGAAACATTCAATTAGATAGGATCACAAATCATTATAAAAATAAAACCACAATGACAAAGGATTTCAAAGGCAAAGAGTACAAGAAATTATCATGATAAAACATGAAATAAGCTTCCTAGGCCAGTTATCTAAAAGACAAAGAAAACCTCTTACAATTTTCTACTAAGAGTAGTTAAGTGCTTTAAGAAAATCTGGTTGTTCCATCACAGGAGAGCAAACTCTAACCTTGCATTAGAATACTTTTGACATTAATTTTTAGAAAAACTCACACATAATTTGTTTTTAAATCCAGTTAATCTTTTTACTATAAAACCCTTTTAACAAACTTATCTACATAAACCATTATAATGACTTAGACATTCTGTTTTTGTCCTATACTTTCTACTTTTCGAATAACCAGTCATTTTACTCTAGGACAAAAATACACTGTACCAGATTCTTTCTTCATAAAAATTATTTTTCCTTCTCTCTAGCCCCTCCAACCATAACCACATCCCCACACCCATAGCCTTCCTTAAATTACTTCCTTTTTCCATACTTTTTAAAAAAAATCAGTGTTAAATTTGCCTACTTTGTCTAAAAATTATATATAGAAAGGGTTTTTTGTTGTTGTTTTTTGCTTTTTTGGTTTTGGTGAGGTTTACAACTTAAAAGCTTTTAGCAAAGACAAATGTAGTCTTGTTTGATTAGTAAACCCAGGCAACAATGTGTGTTGATAAGATCATTTTTATACATTCAGGTTAGAAAATAGGGGTCCATTTGTCAGAGCAGATTACATAAAGCCCAGTTTGAGTCTCAACTATTTTTTACCAAATAGAAGTTTATGGTTTCCTAGCCAAAAACTTGATGTATTTAGAGGCTTAAAACCAAAAACAAGTTAATAACAAGACATGTGCAAGGCTTTGGGAGAAGCCCAGAAGCCAGATTTCTTACAGCTTTTCATCCTTAAACTAATTAAACAAGCATTAAACATACCACAAAATGTGTTGACCTAAAGACAAATTTAGGCAAAAGGTTTAAATCAAATTTTGAAAATATATTTATTTTATCAGCAATTTTAGAAAATTAAAGTCACGTGAACTTGAAAAGTACACTTATTTATTTAATGAGTGCACATTATTTATAAGCCAATTTGGTACCACACAGACAATACGAACACACATAGACATGATCATGTAGACATAACATACATTTATGCACATATACATGTAGACAGAAACAGAAACAAAAAGGATTTTATTTAGTTCGTCTAATTAAGTTTTTTCAGTTACTGGCAAAGATTAAGTTTCATCCTTTTTCAGTGACAGAAACATGTCTTTGTTTTTTGTTAGGGTCTAGAATAGTTCTCAAAGAAACTTGACATAAATCCCAAACCATTAGATGAGAAGCCTTAACTGGACCTATTGCACTTTTTAACCATCGACCAATTTGCTCCCAACCCTCAATACCAAGATTTCCTTTTTTAAGGTACTAAGGGCATTGTTGCCTAATGACCAATAATAATTCAGTTAGTTGATGCTTAGTTACCTTATGCCCTGCTGCCTTAAGGAGACATCAAAATTGTGACCTATATTGAACTTGCTTTTTAAAGAGTGAGTTACCCATAGCTGGAAGAACAGATAGAAAATTGAAAGAGACAGAAAGCAAAACCTCCAGGTGAGGCCCTAATTAGACACTGCCACAGGCATGCAATTGCTAATCGAAAGCTGTCTGTGATTCCCTTACTGGATGTGTCTCCCTTACTAGGGATTCCCTTGCCGGGATGCGTCAGATGTCCTTTTCCTCTCCAATACTTGGCAGGTCAGTCTCTGATCTATGGGGAATTCCTCAAACGGGGCACCACTTTGTTACACTTTCCTCTGTGTAACTGAGATGAGAAAAAAGAGAAAGAAAGAATTCACTCAAAGTACCATCAATGAGGCCTGGAGGGACTGCCGCCCATTAGGGGGGCAGCAGCCCCGATCCAAAATCAGCCTTTCTTTTTATTG
>NW_007729442.1:0-570 GCF_000696425.1 Galeopterus variegatus | reverse complement strand
CCGAACCCTCGGCGGGAGCGCCACCGCGCTCACAAGCAGCGCACTGTAGCAGTGCGCCACCAGGCCGGCCCAAAACCAAGGTATTTCCAAGGCTCCATTTTTTGAATTTTATCTGAAGCTATTTGCAAACCGGCATTATTAACTCGTTTGATTAAATGTAAATAAACTTGTGATAACAGGTCTGGATTGTCATGAGCAATAAGAATGTCATCCATATAATGATAAATAAGAGCAGTTGGAAATTTTTCACGAGTGGGTCGAATAGCTCGATCCACAAAGTCCTGACAAATAGTAGGGCTATTAATCATCCCTTGAGGGAGAATTTTCCATTGAGCAAGCACTCCTGCATTAACGGTAGGAAGGGAGAAGGCAAAGTTTTCTTTGTCCTCCAGGTGTAAAGGTATGGTAAAAAAGCAATCTTTTAGGTCTGTGATGATTAAATGATAATTGTTAGGAATGATGGCTGGGTTAGGGAGCCCAGGCTGTCGGGCCCCCATGGGAAGAATGCAGGCATTAATTTTTCTTAAATCATGTAATAATCTCCATTTGCCTGATTTTTTAGGAATGCAA
>NW_007729441.1:194945-239951 GCF_000696425.1 Galeopterus variegatus | reverse complement strand
GCGCTGTGTCCTGAGCTGCTTTGGGCCCTGTCGTTCAGTTCCGGCGGCACGCCGGCCTCTGGTCCACATAGTCTGGACGCAGCCCCGTGCCGCGTACCGGCTGTTTCCCGTGAGAAGGCTGGGTGGCCCCTCCTTTCTCCCCTCCCCGCCTTCCCTTTGATCGTGCAGCGCAGCGCGTCCCCACGCGGATCCCTGCCTGGCTCGCCTCGCGCCTGGCGGTGGAGCCGTGGTCATGCCAACCCAGCAGCCAACTGCGCCGAGGACCAGTCCTCCCAAGCCCTCCCGGAGCCTCTCTGGCTCACTTTGTGCTCTGTTTTCTGATACAGACTCGGGATCCGGGATGAAGTCGGAGCTATCTCCTCGTCCTGGGGTAAGTGAGGGTGACCTCCCAAGCCGCCTGCCGAGAGCTACGCAGGAGGCTGTGTCAGCTGCATTCCGCCCCAACTCCCATCCTTTCAGTTTATTTCTTAGTAAAGCCAGGAGATTTTACAGGGTTCTTTCAACCCTAACGGCATGTCACTGTGACCCTGGAGGAAAAGCTTCGACCCCTGTGGGATGTAAGCTTGTAACAGGTAGCTCGTGAAAGTGAGGAGCATTAGGGTCTTAACCTGGTGGGGGTCTTGTAAGCATCCAGTGGTGTTTACTAACCTTTGGGTTGTTGTGGAAGAGACGTATTTTATGTCTGTGTCTCAGGCAGCGGGAAGGGATATGACCCAAGAAGAGAAGCTTCAGCTTCGCAAGGAAAAGAAACAACAGAAGAAGAAACGGAAGGAAGAAAAGGGGACAGAACCAGAAACTGGCTCTGCTGTATCTGCAGCCCAATGTCAAGGTGCGGGGTGCTTTTTAAAGGGCTGGGGTGTGGAGCTGGTAGAGGGATGTGGTAGGAGAGAGGACAGGGAGTCAGGACAAAGTTGGTTTGAGCAAGTGAAAAGTGAAGAAGTTTAGATAAACAGGGAGAGAAACTTTGCTGGGGCACTAGATATCACCTGTCTGGGGCTTGGACACCTCTTCCTTATACCCTTAGTAGATCCAACCAGAGAACTACCAGGACCTGGCAGTCAGTTGGGCACTCCTGGGGAGAAAGTTCCAGCTGGTCGGAGTAAGGCAGAACTTCGTGCTGAGCGGCGAGCCAAGCAGGAGGCTGAGCGGGCCCTGAAACAGGCAAACAAAGGAGAGCGAGGGGGGCCACCTCCTCAGGCCTGCCCCAGCACAGCTGGAGAGACCCCCTCAGGTATCTTCCCTTCATATCAAGATCTCTGTTACTCCTAATTCTTGTGCCAGCTCAAGCTTCCCATAGTAAAACAGCTCTGTCCTCCCCCTCTTATCTTGGTGCCTATAGTTCAAAATTCTTTTCTCAATCCCCTCCTACCTCTATTTCTTGTTCTACTCTGTTCTCCCTTGCTTTTTTCCCCCATCCTTTTTCTCTTCATGCCTCTTATGCCCTTAAGAACAAATTACCCATGTGGGGACCTACAGCATCTTGAAAACATGACCATTATCTTTTAGGAGTGAAGCGTCTCCCTGAGTACACTCAGGCTGATGACCCCGCACTTCTGAGAAAGCTTGTTAAAAAACCAGAGCGACAACAGGTAGGAAGTGGTTTTGGTGCATGGCCGGAGCGAGGGAGGAAAGGTACTTGGGGTAAAATGAGACCCCGGGGAAGAATGAGTATTTGGATCAGAGTAGTCTCACTGTTCACTTGCTTTCCAGCTTCATCCAATGTTTTAACTCTGGGCCATTGGTCCTGTTGCCTTGTTTTGTCAAGGTTCCTACCCGAAAGGATTATGGATCCAAAGTCAGTCTCTTCTCCCATCTACCCCAATACAGCAGACAAAATTCTCTGACCCAGTATATGAGGTAGGATCCTATGAAATTGTCATAGCTTTTTAACTCTGAGGAGTTTAAGTAACTTGGTACTGAAAGTAGGTGGATGTTTGAGATGGGATCTGTGGGAAGAAGTATGAACTCAAGGCAAAACTCTAGAGGAAATGGGGGAGTCTGTGCTAGTGAAGGAAGGTCCTTTTCATCAGGGGCAGGTGGGCAGTAGCTGCTCAAGCTCCGTTGCAAAGTATGTGATACTGCCATCCCATCAGCATCCCATCCTCTGTGATCCACCCAGCCATGGTGCGACTTGGCCTGCAGTACTCCGAGGGCCTGGTCAGCGGCTCCAATGCCCGGTGTATTGCCCTACTTCATGCCTTGCAGCAGGTATGCCCTGTCCTGTTTTGTTTATGACCCAACCCCACATTCCCCAACACTACCCCAGCTTCTCTCACCCAAAGTAATTTCTGAGGGAAAGAGAGAATGACCCCCACCCACAGAACCCTTTCCTCAGTGAAGCCTACCCATCCATATCTCCCTTTCAGAAACCTTTATTAAAGGACATTTTGCTGATCAACTTGTGTACTCTATAGGTGATTCAGGATTATACAACGCCTCCCAATGAGGAACTCTCAAGGGATCTAGTAAATAAACTGAAACCCTACATTAGGTAAGGACAACAACTGCAAGTCCACTGCCACCTCATCTAGTCCTTTTCCTTTTTTGTACTCTTTCTCTTCCTCTTTCACTATATTTTTGTATTTTCCTATTTTCTTTTTTTTTGGGCGGCTGGCCTGTATGGGGATCCAAACTCGTGACCTTGGTGTTATATAAGGTCGTGCTCTACCCAACTGAGCTAACTCTCCAGCCCCGGTTCTCTGTTTTCTTTTTAAAGACATTTTTTTAAATGAAAGCTTTTAAGTTGTAATAAGTTGCATGAATGTAAGGTGTTGTCGTTGTAGCTTCCTGACTCAGTGCCGTCCCCTGTCAGCGAGCATGTGCAATGCCATCAAGTTCCTTAACAAGGAAATCACCGCTGTGAGCAGCTCCAAGCGGGAAGAGGAGGTGAGTATGAGGAATGAGAAAAGTGTGCGTCTGTGGGTAGAGTCAAGAAACATGTTCAGAACGCCCAGGAAGGCCAACACAGCCATTCTTTCCTAGTGAAGGGTTAAGGAAGTGATTGGGGTAGTCTGACTTGTACTATGCTTGGGCTTCCTTTGGGCCCATTGTTATACATATATTCAAACATTTGGCATGATAATCAGAGGAAGAAATGTGTCCATTTCTTGTTCCCTAAGCATCTCACTCTATTTAGGCCAAGTCAGAACTTGGAGCAGCCATTGATCGATATGTACAAGAGAAGATTGTACTTGCAGCTCAGGCAATATCACGCTTTGCTTACAAGAAGATCAGTAATGGAGATGTGATCCTGGTATACGGATGGTATGGTCCAGATCCTGTGAATGAAACAGTTGGGGAATGGAGTGATCTGAAAAATGAACTACACCCTTACCTTTATGAATGAGCTGGTCATCATGTAGTGATATCTATAACTGAATCCTCCTCTCCATTCACTCTAGCTCATCTTTGGTATCACGAATTCTTCAGGAGGCTTGGACTGAGGGTCGGCGGTTTCGGGTGGTAGTGGTGGACAGCCGGCCACGGCTGGAGGGAAAGCACATGCTACGTTCTCTGGTCCGTGCTGGGGTCCCTGCCTCCTACGTGCTGATTCCTGCAGCCTCTTATGTGCTCCCAGAGGTGAGGGTAGAGGAAAGGGACTCCAAAGTTGGAGGTAGAAGGGTATAGTAAGAGACATAATCCCATCTTCCCAAGGTTATAATTATTTAGAAACATTGGAATTATATAGCCCTGTTTACATTTAATATGAAAAACACCTACAGCCTGCTATAGCATAGTCTAGCTATTGCAAGAACATTATGATAAACCAGCATCCACCAAAAGGGATCAGGACAAAAGTAATTTCAAAGTTTAGTTTTCCTGTGGGAGGTTTTATGGGTCAGTGGTCTGGCATTTTCCAAGAAGAGGAGCCATCCTTAAGATTTGTTACTTGTCTTAATGCTGTCCTAGACACAGAAGTGGGGGACCTTATTCTGCATCTATCTAACATATGGCTTTTTTTTTTTTTCTTCCCCTTCCTCACTCTTCAAAACAAACAGGTTTCTAAAGTACTATTGGGAGCTCATGCACTCCTGGCCAATGGGTCTGTGATGTCACGGGTAGGGACAGCACAGCTGGCCCTGGTTGCTCGAGCCCATAACGTGCCAGTGCTAGTCTGCTGTGAAACATACAAGTTTTGTGAGCGCGTGCAGACTGATGCCTTCGTCTCTAATGAGCTAGGTAAGGAGGATAGGAGACAAGCTTCCAGAGGGACCTGAGAAGATCTGAGAGGGGGAGGTTAAAGTACAACTTTTTTTCTAAAAGTATATAATGGGTATACCTCTTATTGCAGATGACCCTGATGATCTGCAGTGTGAGCGGGGAGAACATGTGGCCCTGGCTAACTGGCAGAACCACCCATCCTTACGGTTGTTGAATTTGGTCTATGATGTAACTCCCCCAGAGCTCGTAGATCTGGTGATCACAGAGCTGGGAATGATCCCTTGCAGTTCTGTACCAGTTGTCCTACGAGTCAAGAGCACTGACCAGTGATGGGAAAACAGAGGGTCAATAAATGATATACTCCCTACCGTCAGCAACTCTGCTGCCTTTGCATCTCTTTTAGCACCTCTGCCACTTTAGTTAGGAGTCCAGTGTCCCCAACCCCTCTTTATCACCTGCTAACTAACCTCAGACCTTTGTGGGACCTCTCAGGTAACTAACTCCATGCCAGTGCTTTGGGACCAAGGTGAAGGTCAAAAACTATGGAGACCAAAAAGTATACAAGTTATCAATCATTTATCGAGCATCTACATGCCAGACTGTGCTTGGTATGAAGAGGAATAAGGACAAATAAGTTCTAACCTTAGTAATAAGTTAGTATTTATTGAGTACTTATTGTGTATCAGAAACTGTTCTGAGCCATTTTTTACCCATTTAGGACGATTAATATAACCCTATGAAGTCAATGAGCTCTTACAGATGAGAAAATGGAGGCACAGAAAGGTTAAGTAACTTGCCCAAGGCAACACAGCTAAGGCACAGAGAGGTTAAGTTACTTGCCCAAAGTAACACAACTACTCAGTAGCTAAACTTGACTCATGATCTCAGGCAGTCTGGATCCAGAGACTGTGCCCTTAACTTTTATAGTATATGCCTTTTTTTTTTTCCTTTTTGTCTTTTTTTACTGACCGGCAACGGGATCGCAACCCTCGGTGTTGCGCCTGCACCACGCTCAACCAGTGAGCGGGAACCGGTCTCCACATGGGATCCGAACCCTCGGCAGGAGTGCCGCCGCGCTCCCAAGCGGCGCACTCTCCAGTGCGCCACTGGGCCGGCCCAATAGTATATGCCTTTAAGGAGCACTTATGGTGTAGGAAGACAGGTAATATGTGCACTATGAGATAAACTCTACTAGTATGAACAAAATTCCTTGGAAGGACCAAGGATGATGCCACTGGGTCTAATAAGGTTGGTGAAGACTTCACAGGCAGCATCTGACCTAGTCCTTGAAAGATAAATAATTTCCCAGTTGTAAAAGAATGGGAAGGCAGATCAGCAGAGGAAATAGCTGGAACACAGAAAGAATAAGCTTAAGATGAGAGGCCAATTTTAAAGTGTCAAGTAGTGTGGTCTATTATTATTTAATCACTTATAACAGAATACCTAAAACTGAGAAACTTATAAAGAAACAAAACTTATCTTTACAGTTTTGGAGGCTGGGAAGTCCAAAGTCCAGGGGGTGCATCTGTTGAGGGCTTTCTTGGTGGGGCCCATCAGCAGCGTCCAGAGGCAGGTCCTCTCCTTTTAAAGCCCACAGTCTACTCCCTGATAACCCATTAACCCATGAACAGATTAATCAAATCACCTCCCAAGGGCCCTTCCTTTCTTTGTTTTTATTTATTTATCTTTGGGGTGGCTGGCCAGTATGGGAATCCAAACCTATGACCTTGGTGTTATAAGGCTGCACTCTAACCAACTGAGCTAACTGGCCAGCCCAGGCTCCACCTTTCAAGTAGTCTGATTTCCCATCCTCTTAATCCTGTTACAAGGGGGATCAAACTCCAGTGAGTTCTGGGGTACTTTCAAACCATAAAATGTGGGGAGGCTAGAACTGAGGCTTAATGTTGAGAGTGATAAAGCTACAGAGATAGGTTGGGGCCAGATTGTGAGAGTCTTAACACCAGTTAGTGTAAAAAGGGAGAGTCATCCATTTTGTGTGTGTATGTGTTTTGTTTTTACTTGGCAGCTGACCAGTAAGGGGATCTGAACCCTTGACCTTTGTGTTATCAGCGCCACACTCTAACCAACGTGTGTGTGTGTTTCATTGAAAATTTTCAAGGAGCACAAAAGGAGAGTGAACTATACAAAGAATCCCCATCACCAGATGCAACAATTATCAAGATTTACTACATTTGCTTTCTCTTTTTGTTCCTTTTGTTTTCCTTGCTTAAGTTACTTTAGACCAATCCCAGACATTATATAATTTCAGTCGTATAAACTTCAATATGTATCTCTTTAAAAATATGGAAATATACCATAATGTCATTATGACACTTATTAAATAATACTTTCTTAGAATTATTCCAATCCATATCAAATTTCCTTGATTGTCTCAAAATAGCTTTTTTTATAATTGGTTTGAGTCAGGATCTAAACAGATCCACACATTGCATTCAGTTGCTTTCTCTTAACAAGCAGTCTTCCCTCCCCGCTTCTTTTCTCAAGACATCAACTTATAGAAACCTTTTGCTTTGTTGTGGTGTCATTTAACTCATTCCTCTAAGCCCTGTATTTCTACTTAACTTTTTGGGCAAGAATAGGAGAGTACTTCAAAAAGTACTCTCGCATATTCATATTTTAATTCTATTTTCCACTAACTTTTTGAAGTACTCTCAGTCATGTGCCCCATACATGAAGGTGATTGGAGCAATAGAGGTTATACCATATAGCCTAGGTGTGCAAAGGCTGTACAATCTCGGTTTGTGTAAGTACATTCTATGATGCTCGTACAACGATGAAATCGCCTAACAATGCACTTCTCAGAACATATTCCCATCATTAAGTGACAGATGACTGCACTTAATAAGTGGTTCTACGTGCTTCATGTTGCCTTACATCAGGAGGCAAACAAGGACTGGTTGTTTCATTTTCAGTGATGAGTGAGTCCAGGCATTTTAAAGCTTCCCCCAAACCTTTCATTTAGTGGTTTCATCCACTGGTGATTGTTGCCAATATTATTTCATTGGGAGAAGCAAAATGATGATTTTTCTAATTCTATTGTTCTTTCCACATTTACTAGCCAATAACCTTCCATAAATAACTCTTCACCAGTTAGGTATTCTGAACTACAATTCATGCTGGAAAGGCAGGATAAATGCTTAATTCTTTCCTTTTATTTGCCACTTTTCAGTAATCAGTCACTATTACTTCCCGTGGTGTACAATGTGTACGATAAGTAGTTGATTTTTTGGCTTTCTCTTTTTTTTTTTTAAGATTATGCACTCATGGAATTTTATATATTGAGCATACCACTCAGTCATCAAAATTAAGCAGGGGATAAACAAGGGTCAGCTTTATATTTTAGAAAGATAAGTGGTAGAGAATGGAGGTAGAGAAATCAGTTACAACATTGCTTGTCAATCAAAATTACAAATGCACCTAAACTTTGGTTCAGCAATTCCACTTCTAGGAAATTATCCTACCCATATAGTTGCACATGTTTAAAGTAACTTACATACAAAGTTATTTATAGCAGCATTGTTTATAACAGCCAAAGACTGGAAACCAACTAAATACTCATTAATAATGAGACTAATTAAATTTTACTACACCCATACAATTAAATAGTCATAACAAACAACGAGGAAGGTTTTTATGGACAGAAATGGAACAATCTGCAAGGTACACTCAGAAGAAGTAAGGTATAGGACTGTAAGTAAGTCGCTGTTTGAATTAAAAAGGGGAAGGTTGACAGGTTAGCTGGTTAGTTGGTTACAGACGGTGTTATAACACCAAGGTTAAGGGTACAGATCCCCCTACTGGCCAGCAGCCAGAAGAAAAAAAAAAAAATCTGAATTAAAAAGGGGAAAAGAGGGCCTGCCCGGTGGCGCACTGGAGAGTGCGCCGCTTGGGAGCGCGGCGGCGCTCCTGCCGAGGGTTCGGACCGGTTCCCGCTCACTGGCTGAGCGCGGTGTGGGCGCGACACCGAGGGTTGCGATCCCGATACCGGTCAGTAAAAAAGACAAAAAAAAAAAGAAAAAGGGGAAAAGATATACATGTATTTGCATATGTGTATAAATACATAAAATGTCTTGGGCTGATAACAAGAAACTGGTTGGCTGGAGATAGAGGTGGAAAGGAGTCTTCACTTTATACCCTTTTAGAGCCACTTGAATATCTTATTTCAAAAATGAGTATAATTATTCATTTAAAAAGAAATTTTGCAATAATTTAAGTCAAAGCCTAATGTGAGGCAGCAGGAATGAGACAGATCTGTTCATTATGAAAGCGTAAATGTTTGAAACTGAGAGCTGTCCATCACATAAGCATGCAGGAGCTAGCTAAGACCTAAAAGGAGCAAGGGGACACCCAATTCCATTCCCATCCCACCCGCTTAGTAGCCAAAAGACAAGTTAAGGGGGTGGGATGGGAGTCGAATTGGTTATCAACCCTTCCTCTTTCAGGTCTTAACTAGCTCCTCCCATACTTTTCTTAAATTGTTTGAGCAACCCAGGGGAATTTAATGGGTAAGATTATCTGGAAGAGAAAGGTTGGTTACTTCACCCTTTCTTGTCCATATTTATACATCCCGCACTCCTACCGAGTATGTGAAAACCGGAGAAATTTATATGGCTCTAAATGCCTTAGGACAGGACTTGTTGCATTCGATCCTACTCCACCTCGTCCCACCTTCCACTGAGGGAATGGAGCAAGGCCTCCGACCAAGGCCAGGGACCAAGGTCAAGGCTCACTCTAGGAGTGCAGCGTTCCCACCCAGGTCAGGCTTTTCTACTCCTGCTCCTTCCCTTCCTTCTTTTTCCAAACCCCATACATTTTCTTCCTGTCTCGGGTCCACCCCCGACTTCACTAGTGGCAGAGGCTGCGGTCGTCCTCAAGCGGCCGGCGGCGAGGATTTCTTTGTCTCTTAGTCTGTCCTGGGCTCGGTGGGTGCCGGGGTTGCAATTACAGACTCTCAGGTCCAGCCTGGCCCTGCGCGCCGCAAGACCCGGCAGTCTGGCCTAAAAGGCAGGATCCAGCGCTCGGGAGCGAGAGCCAGGCCGGGGCGCCCGCACACCCGCGGACCCGGTGGAGGCCGCGTGGGCGTCAATCTCGGTTCTCCACACTGCGATTCCCATAAGGCCCTACAGCGTCCCTTGCGCCGCGGAAGACGCCCTAGCGCTGCGCCGGGCTCTAAGCGCTGCGGGACTGGCCGCGGTGCATTGTGGAACGCAGCGTCTCATTGAAAACCTCGGGCACTAACTCCGGACCAAGCTCACGTGCTCACTTTGTGCACTGGGGAACAGTGGGGGTGGGGTGGGGGCTGTCCCCGAAGAGCGGCTACAAGATTTCGTCATAAAACCGCGACCAGACGGGCGGCGCCATCTTCGAACTTGGACTTCCGGAAGGACTTTGGTGAGGGTGAGTGTACCGCAGCGGGGAGTGCGGGGGGCCCCACGGTCACTCCTCCCCCTTCTTTTGCCGTAGCTCTAAGATCTCGGGAACCAGCTCCGGCCCCGCTCTTCCCCGCGCGCACAGCAGCGCGCCCTCCAGCCTCTGCGCTCCGACACAGAACCGTCATGCTCTCCACCTCCTTCCCACTGCGGCCACCGTGCATCCCCCAACTCTGCGAGCCGCCGGCCTTGCCCTCTTCCCTCACGCGGTGTCCGTAACTCGGCAGCCTGTGTCCTGGCCTCGGCGCTGCTTACGTTGGGCTCCTCGGGCTCGTCCTCAGTGTTAGGCTCGCCCCCCGCACGGACTAGTGGCGAGGGCAGCCCCCACGGCTAGGACTGAGGAAGGGCAGGCGGTGGCCCCTACGTTGGCTGCAGGTCAATCTCTTTCAACTGTGTCCCGACCTCTTCCCCGAGATGGCTCTTCTAACCCTTGGGGTTGTGCCCCGCGCGCGCTGCAACCCCATTGGCGCAGCCCAGGGCCAGTTATTTTTTCCTGTCTCGTCTTTTTATCCCGCGGCAAGTTGGGTAAGACAGAGGTGGCGACTTCAGCCCCACGGGAGGTGGAGGTAACTCACTTTGTTGG
The DNA here is from genome assembly GCF_000696425.1 of Galeopterus variegatus. Lineage (NCBI taxonomy): Eukaryota > Metazoa > Chordata > Mammalia > Dermoptera > Cynocephalidae > Galeopterus > Galeopterus variegatus. The sequence continues at coordinate 229,757 of NW_007729441.1, read as the reverse complement.
AGAGATGTAGGGTATGGCCAAACCTCTTCGCCCTGTATATCGTCAAACACACTCTTTTTTAGGTGACTGGCCGAACCCTTGACCTTGGTATTATCAGTACCACGTTCTAATCAACTGAGCCAAGCGGCCAGCCCTATTCTTTTTTTCCCCTCCCTCCGCGGCTGGCAGGTTCGGGGATCCGAACCCTTGACCTTGGTGTTACCAACACGGTGCTCTAATCAGCTGAGCTAACCGGCCAGCCCTCCTATCTTTTTATCAACTGTATTGTTATTTTCTCAATAGTTTTCTTTATTGATTATTTCCAAAGTTTAAATGCGTTAGTCGCGATTTAAGCAATATGGATAAAACCATGGGTTTTATGGGCTATAGTTTTTTATGCAAGTTGAACTAAAAACACAGTCAAATAAAAATGTTAACTTTTGTACCAACAAAATCATCTTCCGGATCACCAGTTTTACCACAGAAACACTTGAGGAAACAATGTATTAAACCAAGTAGTGTTTTTAATTCCATATTTGAGGTGCAGTTGTCTCATTTTTACCCCTTGGCTGGAAGGTCAGGCTGGCAGCCTGGAGCAGCAAGGGAACCAAACAGGTTGGGGTGCAAATTTAAGATTTTATAAACACAAGTTTGAATTTACTAAACGTTCCTTCCTTTACTGTGTGTCCAAACTTCGTATTATAAAGTCATAAATGGAAATTAACCACCACACTCTGCTGCTGCCTTCCATGAAAAGTGAATCCTTAAAGGGATTTTTGTTCCTTGAGGTTAAACAGAGATTAAAGGTTAGTTTAACAGAGCTTAAAGGTTAATTATTGCATTTACCAGGTACCAGGTCTGGATACAATAGTGAATCAGGCAAGATCCCTATCTTATGAAACTTTCAGGGAAGATAAATACTAAACAAGTAAATATCCAAATCTCCTCTACGTGGAAATTCCAGATGAACTAGAGGGCTACATGTATGTAATATCCAAAACTAGAAAAATGATTAGGAGAAAGTAAGAGAGACTATGTTTATATCAGTGGGATAGGAATGACTTTTTTTTAAAGACAGAAAGCATGAAACTTTAGTGAGAAACATTATAAACAAAGTTAAAGTAGATGCAAAAAGAAAATATTTGCAACATATGAGAGGTCTTCAAAAAGTTCATGGAAAGATCCATGTTATCTTTCAATTCTATTTTTCCATGAACTTTTTGAAGTATTCCTGTAAATAACACAACTCCCACAAATTAATAAGGAAAAGACAACCCTATAGAAATACAGGCAAACTATATATACAGGCAATCCGTAAAAGACATATTGATGTCCAACATATAGAAAGAAGTTGCTAGCCTCAGTTATCAGGACAATGCAAATACATACAATAGGGAAGAATTTTTTTTTCTGCTGGCTGGTACAGGGATTGAACCCAGAACCTTGGTGCTATTAGCACCACACTCTAACCAACTTGAGCTAACTGGCCAGCTCAGAATTCCTTCACCCATCAACTTGGTAAAAATTAAAAACATTGGCAAGGGTGTGGTAAAATGGGTACAGGTAGTGGGAGTATAAATAGGTTTGGATTTTTGGTGAGGTATTTGGCAGTATCTATCAAATTTTGACTGACAACATCTAGGTCAAGGGTTCTGACTCCCATGCTGGCCAGCGGTAAAATGAAATTAAATAAAAATAAATCAATTTTGAAATATGCATACTCTTCAACCCTGTACAATAATACAACTTCCAGGTCATTATTGTAGAAAAATAGTTTCTTATTAATGAAGAGATCTGTCCCAGAATATTTATTGCAGTATTGTTTGCAATAGTATTGTAACCCGATTGTCCACTAAATGGGGAATATCTAAATAAACTTTAATCGGGCCGGCCCGTGGCTCACTCGGTAGAGTGCGGTGCTGATAACACCAAGGCCATGGGTTCGGATCCCATAGAGGGATGGCAGGTTCGCTCACTGGGTGAGCGTGGTGCTGACAACACCAAGTCAAGGGTTGAGATCCCCTTACCGGTCATCTTTTAAAAAAAATAAAAAATAAAAAAAATAAAAAAATAAAATAAATAAACTTTAATTCTATGGAACACCATACAGCAATTAAGAAGAATGAGATTGGGTTGGCCAGTTAGCTCAGTTGATTAGAGCATGGTGTTGATAACACCAAGGTCCAGGGTTTGATTCTAACCAGCCAGCCACCAAAAAGAAAAAAAAAAAAAGAATGAGATAAATGTATGTGTACTGATATAGAAAATCTTTAAGACATATAGAGAGGGGCTGGCTGGTTAGCTCACATGGGAGAGCGTGGTGCTGGTGACACCAAGGTCAAGGGTTCAGATCTCCATATAGGCCAGCCACCAAAAAAAAAGACATATAGAAGTTCTTTTAACAGATCTCCATTTAACTAGCTCCCTATGCTAACTGACATTCCCTGTTTCCTCTATAAATGCTTGAAGCTTGTAGACTTTTCTCCTATAGCCCTGACAATCTGAGCAGAGTGGTCATCCAATTGAGTTGAATGCTTACCAAGAGTCATTTATATGTTCCCACTTTCTTTTAATGTCAGTTTCTTTATATAAATGTTATATATTTAAATTTTAAAGAAATTTTAGTATGAAAGAGGTATTGTGGGCTGGCCCAGTGGCTCACTCGGGAGAGTGCGGTGCTGATAACACCAAGGCCCCGGGTTCGGATCCCATATAGGGATGGCCGGTTCGCTCACTGGCTGAGCGTGGTGCTGACAACACCAAGTCAAGGGTTAAGATCCCCTTACCGGTTATCTTTTTAAAAAAAAAAGAGGTATTGTTTCTATTAAAACTAGGTTGAAACATGATGGATACATAGGTATTTGTTTTGTCGCTATTCTTTATATTCTACACATTTGTATGTATTTTGTATCAACTAAAAGTTTTGTAAAAACATTTCTAAAAAAGAAAGCAAACTAAATTGAATGCTTTGGAAAGACAAAAGAGGTGAGTTTGCACACAAACCTGCCAAGTATGTCTGAGTGAGAAAACTGTAAAAGATTAAGAAAAATGTGTAAAACTCTGGAACGTTAATGCATTTGAGTTGCTTCTCTTTAAAAGAGTGTTTCAAGAAAGGAGTGGTAAGTAGTATCAGTGCCACTGAGCAGTCAAGTTAAATGAAGTAGAGAAGTGCCCACTGGATTAATGAAATCAGTGATCATGGATTATTTTAGTCCTGTAGTGAGTTGGGGGACAATATACTAGTTAGGATGAAGGAGGGAAATTAAAATATCAGGGGCAGACAACTCTTTCAAAAGTTGACTGTGAGAGGGAGGAGGAGGATATTAGTTGGAGGAGGTATATGGTTGAAGGATAGTTGCATGTGTTAAGATGAGAATCATAAACATATTTAAATACTCTTTGGAAGGAGCCAGTGGAAAGGAAAAGGATAATCAATAACTCAAGTTTCCTTAGGAGGTGGGGGAATTGGTCAGGAACCCAAGTAGAAGGTTTGGTCTTAGAAGGGGATGAAGGGTTCAGACACTGAGTGTTAGCTTACTTGACAAGAAATTGAAGTATTTCCCATTTAATGACTTTGGAGTGTGTTTTGGAAATCAGAAGCAAAGTCATTTACAGAGAATGAGGGGATCAGTGATTGAAGGAGAGAGCGTGTGGGAGTTGACTAGAGAGACATTGGGATTGCCAGTGCTTGGCAGTTTAGGCGCACATATGGAGAAGATGGATGGTTGTACTTATCCAGGGTTGGAATTTTGCCAGGCCTATGGGAGGAAAAAACAGGAAGTCAGAATATCAACAAGAATCTGATTGACAGGAAGAAATCTAAACTAGATATGAAAAGTTAAAAAACAAAAACCACTAGATAGGATGTGGCTCACATAGGGAGAAAGTGGAGAGATCAAGAGATAATGGATATGGTTGAAGAGTAGATATAGTAATTGTAGTAGTTGAGCAATCTCACTGTAATAATAGGAGATTATGATCAATAGTGGTCTAGAAGTGGCATTGGAGAGGAATTGAGAAGAGACTGATCCCACTTTCTACCCTGAGGTAAGTGAGATGTGAGAGAATGAGCAACCTCCACTTGAGAGCCTAAAAAGTTAGAAATTTAATATCCTGGAATTTTTTGCATCCAAGATTCTGAATATGGTTTAGGTTTTGCAAATCAAATGTGCCATCAGAGAATTCAAATTTGCACCTGAGTTTAGAGAGGAGAGAGTCAGGCCAGAAGGCCTGCATTTTGTTGGTGCAGATTATGGCAGCAGTATGGTTGAAGGCCTCGCCGTTTAGTAAGGTCACTTCTGATCATTACAGAGGCAACTTGTTTATGGAGCTATCAGCTGTAGTAGGGGCTTTTTGATTCAGAAAGTGGGCCTCCTAGAAGAGGCCATATGGTTCTTGAACCAGCAACTTCCCAATTTGACAAGCATTTGTTCCTAAACTGTTTTTTCCCCCAACCCTCCCAATAATCTTGTATGCAAGTGGTTTTCAAACTTGAGTGTGCTTCAGAATCCCTTGAAGGGCTTCTTAAAACATAGTGCTGGCCCCATCCAGAGTTTCTGATTCAGTAGGTCTGGAGTATGAGTGGAAATTTCCATTTTAATAAATTTGCAGGTGATCCTGATGTTGCTGTTTCTGGGATAATACTTTGAGAACCACTGATGTGAACCATTTAATACCCTGTAATGAATAGAGAGGATCCTGTTCTATGCAACTGAATCTTGGCCAACATAGAAGTCCATCATTATTTTATTCACATCTTTTCTGTCCTTGTCTACTTGATTTGTCAGTGATTTAAAGAAGTTGTTGTTCTTGTATTTCCTGAAGATTTTGCTTATATATTTTGATACTGTGTTATTTGATGCTAAAGGTTCATGACATTTATATTTTTATATGATTTGAAGTTTTATTCATTATAAAGTACTCCTTTTTTTGGTCCTATTTAATGTTTTTCCCCTAAATTTAGCTTTGCTATTACCAACAAATGCTATTACCATTTGCTCTCTATATATGTATTTTTTTGGTGGCTGGCCAGTGGGGGTATCCGAACCCTTGACCTTGATTTTTTAATATGACCCACTAACCAAATAACTGGCCAGTCCTGCCCTGTATTATTTTAACTCATCTTTTTACTTTCAGCTTTTTGAGTTCCTTTGTTTTAGTTGTCTCTTTAAAAGCATATAGTTATTTGGCTTTTTATTTTTATTTATTTTTATTTTTTATTTTTATTTTTTTTTAAAGATGACCGGTAAGGGGATCTTAACCCTTGACTTGGTGTTGTCAGCACCACGCTCAGCCAGTGAGCAAACCGGCCATCCCTGTATGGGATCCGAACCCGGGGCCTTGGTGTTATCAGCACTGCACTCTACCGAGTGAGCCACGGGCCGGCCCGTTATTTGGCTTTTTAAATCAATCTGAATTTTCATTCATTCTTTTTTTTTAAAGATGACCAGTAAGGAGATCTTAACCCTTGACTTGATGGTGTCAGCACCACGCTCTCCCAAATGAGCTAACCAGCCATCCCTATGTAGGATCCGAACCCATGGCCTTGGTGTTATCAGCACCGTACTCTCCCAAGTGAGCCTCGGGCCAGCCCTCATTCTTTATTTTTAATGGATGAATTTATCTGGTATGTTTACTGTTCGGATACGTGTGTGGTTTTCTTTATCTTGTTTCTGTCTTTTTTTTTTTTTCTGTTTATTTTCAATCTTATATAGTGCGGCCTTTTGAAGAAAAACTCTAGGGCCGGCCTAAAAGTAAAGAATTCTCTCCAATCTCTCTCTAAATGTTCCTTTGTCTTCTGGCATCAAGTGTTGCTGAGAATTCACGATAGCCTGATTTTTTTCCCCTTTGTAAGAGACATGTTTCTTCTGCCGAGATGCTTGTAGATGTTATTATCTTTTGAAATTTAGTATCTTCACTAAGATATTTTTTGGTCTTGATAATTCTATTGATTTTGTTTCCCTTTTACACAGTAAGCCTTTTTGATCTATGGACTGAGGGCTTCCTTTATTTCAGGAAAGATTTTATATATTTTTTATTTCAGTAAATTTTCTTCTATTAATTTTTCTCTTTTTGGTGGCTGGCCAGTACAGAGATTTGAACCCTTGACCTTGGTGTTATGACACCACACTCTAACCAATTGAGCTAATCGTGCAGCCCATTCTGTTAAATTTTTGAAGTTTTTTTTTTCCTTGTTCCCATTTTTCTCCTCTCTTTAGGAATATCAACTGTTCATTTGCTGGCTCCCCTCTATTTACATTGGCACTGTTATATTGCAGCTTGAGGACATGATGTTATATTGTATCCTCAGAACCTGAGTTAGGGAGTTAGCTATTGTTAGTTGATAATGTTTTTTTGTTTTGTTTTGTTTTGTTTGCAGCTGGTACAGGGATCTGAACCCTTGGCCTTGGCGTTATCACACCACATTCTAACCAACTGAGCTAACTGGCCAGCCCTATAGTCTGTTCAGACTGTAGCTTCTTCAAAGGGAGACAGTTGGGAGCTTTTATTTGTATATTTCTTATGATATTTGTATTAGAACACTTTTCCACTGAGGCTGATGAATTCTTTATCCTTAAGGCATATACAGACCTATGGGGAGTTCCTTCCTGGGACTTGAACTATTTCTCCCTTTGTTCACTTATGAGCAGGTTATTCTGGCCAAAAATTGGACTATTGCCGAGCTCTGTGTTGCTTAGTTTTCTGGTTTGGTGGTCAGTGTTTTATCTGTTTCCTTTGGTCCATGGTTGCACAGCTGATTTTCTGGGTTTGAAGAAGATGAAGATTCATGGCAATTTAGTCCATTCTTCAATGTGGAAAAGGTCTCTTAATGTAATAGGATGTTTCTTAATTGTCTCATAGTCTACCTTCCTCCCCGCTTCAGGTGAAGCACTGATGGCAGGGTACCAGAGAACAACTCTTTTACTTATTCTTAAGTAAATCTGTTCCTTGATTAATATTAATAGATATGATGTTAGCTCTATGCATCTCTTCAGTTTGGTCTAAATTTTATGGTATCTGGCAGCTGTTCTTTATAGACTTTTAGGAAGCTGTGGCCCTTCCCTAGATTCATAATAGACAATTTTTTCTTTCTCTTCTTTGTGTGTGTGTGTGTGTGTCATTGGGTTTTAGGGAGAGGAGTTTAATAATTATGCATTTACTGTAATATCCTTACAAGAAAACATATGAGCTTTAAATTAAATTATGTGGGGCCAGCCCGTGGCTCACTTGGGAGAGTGCGGTGCTGATAACACCAAGGCCATGGGTTCGGATCCCTACATAGGGATGGCCGGTTAGCTCACTTGGGAGAGCGTGGTGCTGACAACACCGAGTCAAGGGTTAAGATTCCCGTACGGGTAATCTTTAAAAAAAGAAAAAAAGATAAATAATGTATATAAAGCACTTAGTATAGTGCTTGGCACATAGTAAGCATTTGATAAATGGTAGCTTTATTATTTATTTACTTGTTCTTGTCTGCTCCACCAGAATTTAAGTTCCATGAGGTAGGTACCTTGTCTGTCTTACTTTTTGTCATATTAACAGTTTCTAGAACAGTGCCTGATATATAGAAGATACTTAGTAATAACTGTTGAATGAATGAATGATCAGGGAGTGTGGGTTTCTGGTTGTGGGAATGAGGAGAGAAAAGACAGGAAAGTAGAAAAATCTGAGCCGGTATGAATAGCTTCTGCCTTCTCCTCATTTGTATGTCTCTGTATGCAGGGGCAGCCATTTTGGGGGGTGCTGATGGATACCTGCGGGGTCGGCTATGTTGCCCTGGGGGAGGCCGGCCCCGTGGGGAACATGACTGTGGTAGACTCTCCCGGACAAGAGGTGCTAAACCAGCTTGATGTCGAGGCATCTTCAGAAACAACCAGTGCAGAGGCTTCCATAGAAACATCATTACCTACCCCTTTGCCTGGATATGAGGATTCTCCTGATAAGAGGAGGCTCCATCCAGAGCAAGAAAGCCTCTCCAGACTGGAACAGCAAGGTATGTACCTTGTCCTTTTATGTTTTTATCTCCCATGCATAGCTTAAGATGAAAGAGAGCAGGTTGAGCTAATAGGATCTTACAAACCTGGGTACGATGTAATCTACTCCAAAGAGGTTTGTGCTCTGGTCCCATCTCACAGACCCATATTCTTCTCTACAGATCTTTCTTCAGAGATGTCAAAGATCTCAAAGACTAGGGCCTCAAAGCCTGGCCGGAAGAGAGGTGGTAGGACACGAAAAGGCCCTAAAAGGCCCCAACAGCCTAATCCTGCATCAGCCCCTCTGGTTCCTGGTCTCTTAGAACAGTCCAACCCTCTGTCCACCCCCCTGCCTAAGAAACGAGGTCGAAAGTCCAAGACAGACCTGCTACTGCTGAAGTTGTCAAAAGACCTAGATCAGCCAGAGTCTCCACCGCCAAAGAGGCCCTCTGAGGACTTTGAGACCCCTCCTGGGGAACGACCTCGCCGAAGGGCTGCCCAAGTGTAAGGATTTTGGGGCACAGCTTGGTGGAGGGGGTTGGGGTGAAGGGATTGAGGTGGGGCAGATGTTGGAGAGATGAGAAGATTCTGATGAGGTATCAGGTGAGCAGGGGTGATGTCTGGATTCTGGGGACTTGAGTGATCCTTTAGCTTTTACCACACCAACTTTTATGGTATGTATTGCTAACTTGGTTTATCTAAGTTTCTTTCTGTACTTTGTGCCCTATCACATTTTCCACAAGCTTCTCCCAGGTCTTCATTACTGTTTTGCTGCACAGTATATATGTGCTCTTCCATTCTTTCCACCTTGCCCTCTGTGTTCTTTGACTATGGTTGAATGAAAAGTGCATTGGACTTGGAGTTGGAAGACCTCCAACGTTTGTTATTTGAATCATCTTGGCCAAATCACTTAACTTTTCTGGATTTCTGTTTCTTCATCTATCAAAGGGGAAGGGGAAATTAATAGCTGCTTCACAGGGTTGCTGGAAGAATCTAATAAGATAAGACTCAACCAAGTCTGGAAAAAAGAGCTCTCAGTTCAGTGTTTGTGAGTATGGCTCTGACTCTGCCCTATCCCACAGGGCACTTCTGTATCTTCAGGAACTGGCTGAAGAGCTCTCAACAGCCCTGCCTCCTCCAGTGTCCTGTCCTGAGAGCCCCAAGGTGAGCAGCCCCACCAAACCGAAGAAGAACCAGCAGCAGGCAGTCTGTCAAGGTGGAGAAGAAAAGAATGATACTGCACAGGATCAAGACTTTGTTCTCCAAGTTGAAGCTGAAGATGGGGAAGAAAGCGAGGCCCCGAGTGAGAGTTCGTCTGACCCCGAGCCTGCAGTGCCCCGAAGCACCCCACGAGGATCTACTTCAGGGGTAACCTGAATGGATAAGAAAGTGAATGGGGAAATAGTGGGATTTTTAGGGTGTCAGCAAGATACCAGAAGGATAGCTTTGGCCTGGTAACTGTGATGGCCAAGACAGGTAAAAGAAGAAAGGAACATCTTCAAAAACAGTTGAGATATTAGGCAGGTTGCAGGGGGAGGGGTGTAGTAAACAAGATTATTCATTCATATATCGACTATCTATTCTCTTCTAGGAAATACAAATGTGAATAAGAGAGAGTCCTGCCTCACAAAGTTCACAGTGTAATAAGTGCTATACCAGGACTGAACAAAATGCTTTAGGCATATAGAGGAAGGATGATTAACTGTTTAGGCTTCACAGAGAAGTGATAGATGAGTTGGGTCTTGAAGGGTGAATAGAAGTTTGCTAGAGAGGAAGGTTTTCCCAGAATTTTTTTTTTCTTTTTTTGCAGCTGGCTGGTACGGGGATCTGAACCCATGACCTTGGTGTTACACTCTCCCAAGTGAGCTAACTGGCCAGCTCCCCAGAAATTGATTATGGCTGGAGCAAAGGGCCTGGGGCAAAATTGTAGGGGAGATTAGACTAGAGAGGCTGATAGGAATAAAATTGGTAGGAGCTAACAAAGGTTGTTTTTATTTGTTTGTTTTTTAGTTGTGGTAAAATATACATAACAAAATTTCCATTTTAACCGTTTAAAAATGTACAATTCAGTGGCATTTAGTGCATCCACAGTGTTGTGCAACCATCACCATTATCCATTTCCAGAACTTTTTTCATCATCCCAAACAGAAAACTCTGCATAACAAAGGTTTTTAAGTAGAAAAATAAACATGATAAGTTAAGAAAATAGGTTACCTGCAATTGACAGTTATAAGACAGCTTCAGTTGTTCAGGTGAGAGATAATGAGGCCCTGAAATCAAGAAATAAAGGAAAAGAAGTTGGGGGGACAGGGTCAAGAGATATATGAGAGAATTAACAGGACATGATACTGGCCAGCTGCCAAAAAACGAATAACAAAACAAAAAACCAGGATGTGAGAGTTGAAGGAAAGGAAGAAGTTGAATGGAAGTTTCCGACTTAGATGGTGGCATCATGCATTGAACTGGAGAACATGGGAAGAGCAGGGGATGTGGGAGGGGGTGAAGGTAGGCAGGGGAGAGGATGAGTTTATTTTCTGACATGTTAAGTTGGAGGTGCCTGTGGGGCACATGCCATCCTGCTGGAGACATCTAGTTGCCAGTTGCATGTATAGAACTAGTGCCTTTTTTTGCCTTGGCTGCAACATTTAAAGGAGGGCTGAAACCCTCAGTAAACAAGATAAATAATATTTTGATGCAACATTTTAAAAAATCAATATTAAAGCAACACATTCATAATGAACAAAATATCAAAATTTTAAATAAAGACAGGAACTTTACGGATTTTTTTAAAAACTGATTACTGATGTTTCCTTTTGCTTCAGGCTCTAGTATGGCTTGACATGATACTGTATATATCTACAATTTGTAGAGGAGTTGAGTCTGAGTCAATTTTGTGTGTCCTTAGATGTGAACTTGATAATCAGTCATAAAGATGGTAGTCCAAGCCCTGGGATCTGGGATGAGATTACCAGGAGTATGTGTATTCAGGGACAAGATGACAACAGAGGGACTCTGGGGAAATACCATCATCAACCAGACCTATCAGAGAAGAGAGAGCCTGCGGAAGAGTTTTACGGAGGTGGGAGGAATATGGAGAGACTATCCCAGAGGGCAAGAGTTTCAAGATACTTACAGGAGTCCTCTGAATCAAATGCTATGGAGCTTTTGAGGAAGATGAACAGAAAATAGATATGGATTTTACACTTTTGATGCAGGAGTAGGAGCTGGAGGAGAAGTCATTGTGTTTAAAACACAAGTCTTTTAAGATGCTGATAGGGCAGTAATTGAAGGGGAAGTAATCCCAAGGAAAGTAAAAGCTGGGAAGGAAAGCCATCTCCTGGAACTTTCTCCAGCCTATAAAATTCTCTCCCTTATATTTTCTTCAATTTGATCCTCAGAAGCAGAAGCCACACTGCCGGGGAGTGGCTCCCAATGGCTTATCAAATCACATCATGGCTCCTGTTTGGAAGTGCCTCCATCTCACCAAGGACCTGTGAGACTTGGGGACTTGGGGCAGGGGATGAAGGGGCAGTGGAGGAGTGCAAGGATGATCTAGAAGTGGGGCCATGGGAAAGAGAGAAGTGCTCACAGACAGAACACCATGATGACATTTATTACTAACGGACTGTTCCAAAGGCATGAGCTCTAGAGCTCTCTAAAATTAAATAAAATGAAGAGTTCAGTTTCTCAGCTGCACTAGCCGTGTTTCAAGTGCCCAGTTACCACTTGTAGCTGGTGACCAGCATATTGGACAGCGTTGATAAGAGATCGTTTCCATCCTTGTAGAAAGTTTTATTGGACAGTGCTGCTCTAGAATCTCTCTCCTTCATTGATGCTTCCTTTGTTTCTCCAGCCGAGAACAGAAACATTCATACTGGGAGTTTGCTGAATGGATTCCTTTAGCCTGGAAGTGGCACTTGTTATCCGAACTGTAAGTTGAAGCAACATTTCTGAAACCTAGGAGGGGGTGACAATGGAGATAAAAGGGTGACAGAAGCCTCTAGATGTATGTGGGAATCCTGAGATGGATGAAACTCTTCAAAATTCAGGCTGCCCCCTCTTCCTTCCCGCAGTGAGGCAGCTCCCTACCTGCCCCAAGAAGAGAAGTCTCCACTGTTTTCTGTACAGCGTGAAGGGCTTCCTGAAGATGGCACACTCTACCGAATAAACAGGTGAAGATTGCATCTCTTCCCTTTTTTCTGATTCTGGGAGACTAAAATAGGAAAAATGAATGTTGAAAAGGAAGACAGATTAGCTCTGTCCTTCCCCTGATGCTGGTCCACTTGGTTCTAGGGATAGGAATCCTGGCCAGAGCTGGTCACCATTCTCTAATTTGCAGTGCTAATCACTGCCAGCCGGACTCCAGGAAGCTAGGGGGGTTTAGGGTCAAACCAGTTTAAAAGGTCACATATACTTGGGTAGACCTGGACAAACTAGCCCTAGAAAGATCACTGTAGTAAACCAGATTGAACAGCTTATCATCTTTGAAGATGAACTGGAGCTAGACAGACATTGGGAAGTAAAGGAGAAAGATACAAGTAGTGGCCAAGGACTATTCTTACCTGTAAACTGTTCTTAACATTCAGGCCCTTGCTTAAGCCAGTTCCTACTAGCTCCAGGTGGAGCTCCCATTCCGTTCTTGTAACCTTTTATTAACTCCTTTCTTCTCATCTTTGACTTCTCTCTAGATTTAGCTCAATCACAGCACATCCAGAGCGTTGGGATGTGTCCTTCTTCACTGGGGGACCAGTCTGGGCTCTGGACTGGTGCCCAGTGCCAGAGGGGGCAGGAGCCTCACAGTATGTGGCCCTTTTCTCCAGCCCTGACATGAATGAGACCCACTCACTGAGCCAGCTTCATTCGGGCCCTGGGCTGCTCCAGCTTTGGGGCCTTGGGACCTTGCAGCATGAAAGCTGGTGAGGTGGGGCTGGGACATTGCCATGGGAGGGTGGCTGAGGGAGAGAGAGGCATGGGGGCTGGGCAGGATAGGAAGAAGGGCTTGGATTGGGCTGAGATAAGGGGAACATAGCTTTGGAAGCCCTTGGCCTCTCCTTCCTACCCACTGTCCCCGCATGCTTTCTCTCCCCAGTCCTGGCAACAGGGCTCACTTTGTCTACGGGATTGCTTGTGACCATGGCTGCATCTGGGACCTCAAGTTCTGCCCCAGTGGAGCATGGGAACTTCCAGGCACCCCTCGAAAGGTACTTCCCAGTTGACTGTGGGATGGCCCTGGGAGTTCTCAGAGTCAGAGGAAAGAAGGTTTAGCTTGTAGTGGATGTCCTTTTCCCAGCAACTCCATATCGTATTTTTAGGGACCAGAACATCAAAGGTTTTCTTAGAGGTGACTGAAGGCAGCAAGACTCAGATCTGATCTCACTCTCTAGGCTCCTCTCCTGCCCCGGTTGGGTCTCCTGGCTCTTGCCTGCTCAGATGGGAAGGTGCTGCTGTTCAGTCTACCCCATCCTGAGGCCCTGCTGGCTCAGCAGCCCCCAGGTGAGTAGCACAGCGGGGAGAATAGATTTGCTGTAGCAGTAGCCAGAGCTTAGCAGGGCTTGTCCATCTCCCCTGAGACTCCTCTGGGCTCAATCTGTCTAGTTCAAAGCCTTACTCAGTCACCCCCCAGTGCCCCCATTGTGACTTTACACATTTGTTCTTGAACTCTCTCTCTTCTTCAGTCTTATAACTGCACTCTTTCAGCATATTACCTTTTATCTCCACCCTCTTCTCTATTCTCTTTCTGTGCTCTCAGGCCTTCCCCCTCTTGCTGCCACAGTTAATGGCTGTGTAAAGAGCTACTACTAAAGGCTGAGGCTGACAGATGGGGCTCACCTCTCCTGCCATACTCTCTTGTTCCCCCAAGCCTGCTCTCAGCTTCTCCTCTCCTCACCACTTCACAGACACACACAATCTCTTTATTGTGAAGAGAGGGAGAGAATATAGAGCTAAAGATGAGCAAGAGAAAGGGGACAGGGGAAAGCAGATAAATGTTGAATTTGTTTGCTTTTCAACAGTACTGAGTATCTGAAGAAGAGGGCACCCAAGTTCAGGCCCTGGGAAGTCCTCTATTTGGTGGTCTGTGGAGGAGTGGGTTGAGGAGGGAATAGGAAGTAAGGAAGTGAAGACAGTAAGTATAGATGAGTCTTTCAAGAAGTTTGGCTGTGAAGAAGAACAAATAAATGAGGGTGATGGCTGGGGTAAATAAGGAGTAAAGGAAGGTTTTTTTTTGTTTTTTTTTTTTTCCTTTTTGTCTTTTTTCGTGACCGGCAACGGATCGCAACCCTCAGTACCGGACCGGGACCGGCAACGGGATCGCAACCCTCGGTGTTGCTCCCACACCTCGCTCAGCCAGTGAGCGGCCGGTCTGTATGTGGGATCCAAACCCTCGGCGGGAGCGCCGCCGTGCTCCCAAGCGGTGCACTGTAGCAGTGCGCCACCGGGCCGGCCCCAAAGGAAGGTTTTTGTATGTTTATTCAGATAGGAGACAGCAGGACATGTTTACATGGGAATATGGGAATGACCCAGTAGGGAGAGAGCAAGTGGATAATGCAGGAGAAAGGAAGGATAACAAATGAGCAAAATTCTGGAAAAGGTGAGGAGGATGAGAAGAGAGCAGAGTGGAGGGATTGGCCATTCTGACAGGAAGAAAGATACCATTAGGTATAACAGAAGGAAAGAAGATGGGGGCAGATAGAGGTAGGTTCATAAATTTGATGGTGAAAAGATAAGGGCTTTCTCAACACAGGATAAGGGAAGGTCATTATCCAAAGGGCAGGTGCTGATCTAAAAGCAAGGCCTGATTAGGAGCTCAGTCCCCTGGATCCACAGTATCAGTTTCTGCTCTTCTTCCCTTACAGATGCAATGAAGCCCGCCATCTATAAGGTGAGTGAGGAACCTGCTACCTTAGCTGAGGTTCCGTCTTCTTTGAGCCTCCTCTTATGGATTCCACAGTTGTGAGTCTCCTTCTACTTCTGAAAAGTGCCCCATCCTGCTGGATTAAACACTGATTTGAGCCTTTGTTCCAAACAGTAGGTATCCCTAACCCTAGTCCCATCTCTTCTATCTCTGCAGGTACAATGTGTGGGAACCCTGCAGGTGGGGTCTATGCAAGCTACAGACCCCTCTGAGTGTGGTCAGTGCCTTAGCCTGGCCTGGATGCCTACCAGGCCCCACCACCACCTGGCTGCTGGATACTATAATGGTAAAAAAAAAAATAAAACATAAGGAGCTATTGTTCTGTAAACTTTTTATATGTGATTGTTTTTTGATGGTTATTTCTAGTTTGGCTCAGTGCTGGGTATTATAATAGCTATAACTATTCAAGCAATGTAAAAAAAAAAAAAAGTACAAAGAAGAAAGAAATCGCTAGAATTTTTCTGCTAAGAAAAAAGAGTGGATGAACATCATTTCATGCAGTTCTGCATGCATATATAAAGATAAAAAGATTAAGTGGTAAGGGGATCTTAACCCTTGACTTGGTGTTGTCAGCACCACACTCTCCCAAGTGAGCTAACTGGCCATCCCTATATAGGGATCTGAATCCATGGCCTTGGTGTTATCAGCACCACACTCTCCCAAGTGAGCCTTAGGCCAGTTCCAATTATACTTTATTTTTATGGAAGAAAAAGACAATGAAGTCAAACCGAAAGATCAGCTAAGCTCCCAATAAATGTTCTTTCACCCCAAGAGGCATTAGCTCCTCAAAGATACTTTAATATTAAAAAGAAAAAAAAAGATTATAAAAAACATGAAGGAGCTAGAGTTATTAGGTTGTTGTTTTTATTTATTTATTTATTTACTTATTTATTTTTTAAAGATGACCGGTAAGAGGATCTTAACCCTTGGCTTGGTGTTGTCAGTACCACGCTCAGCCAGTGAGCGAACCGGCCATCCCTATATAGGATCCGAACCCATGGCCTTGGTGTTATCAGCACCACACTCTCCCAAGTGAGCCACAGGCTGGCCCTGTTTTTGTTTTTAAATGATAGTTTCACTTTAGACATCATCAGTAGCCTTTTTGCAAGGAAGATGAGGAAATTAGCACTTTTATACTTCTTCCCATATTATATTTCTCTCCATCTTCTGTTTTTCTTTTGGTGATATTGTTCTTACATTGTAAAGGTTCATGATACTTGATGCTGTTCTGCTACCTTAATTCCTAAATTTTTTTGATGATTGAGTATCTCTATGAGTCTTCAGATCTCAGTCACCCTCTCCATTGCTGAATTATTTATATTGCTTAGCTATAATTCACTGTCAATAAGTTTTTTCAAGAAAGGTTCATAGGTGCTACATTTCCTGAGTTTATGTATAAAAGGGGTTTTAGCTACAAAGATTTTTCTCAACTATTGTTTTTAAAATTTTTTATTATTCTTTAATTTGTCTTTTATTTTTATCACAGTTATACTTTTGAGTACTTTTCTCTGCAAGCCTTATCTGGGGTGGGCTTGTTCTGGGTCAGCTGAGTTAGTTTCTATTTGTCCATTTGTTTTCTGTTCCTCTGCATTTTGTTGCATTTGGCTTCTTGCCTATTCTCTTTGTCTTAGAGGAGAGTTAGCCAATGTTTTATGTAAAGGTCCAGATAGTAAATAATTTTAGGCTTTGTGGGCTGTTTGGCCATTATTGGAACTACTTAATCCTGCCATTATAATGTAGAAGTAGCCTTAGACATGAGGTAAACAAATGGGTTTGTCTATGTTCCAATAAAATTTTATTTACCAAAACGGGTGGTAGGCTGTATTTGGCCCATAGGCCGTAGTTTGCCAACCCTTGTCCTAGAGGATTTATGCTTTGAAAAAATCCCTTTAGTTTTATTTAGTAGGGAATAGAGGCTATGAGATGCATTCAACCTGTTGTCTTTCAACTTTAGATCTCAGACTAAGCTTTTACATTTTTGCTGATAAGAACTGGGGCTAAAATATCAGGTTGAGTCTTTAAACCATGGAGGGAGTGTTAGGTAGATAGTCATGATCCCCACATTTTTACAGTGGTTCAGACCTAAGGTTAGAAGACAAAGGTCCTAGGAGCTCAGAGAAAGAAATTAGAGCAAGAGATAATCTGCCTTTAATGCCTACACATCCTGTCCCTACTACTTCAGGCATGGTGGTTTTCTGGAATCTTCCCACTAACTCACCCCTGCAGCGGATACGGCTCTCTGATGGCTCTTTAAAGCTCTACCCCTTCCAGTGTTTCCTAGCCCATGACCAGGCTGTGCGTACCCTTCAATGGTGCAAAGCTAACAGGTATAGTATAGAGATGTGTGGAGGGGGAAGGTGAAGACTGGGACAGACTGACTCTTCCAGATTTGTTCAGATTTGATCTTCTCCCATCTTTTCACAGTCATTTTCTAGTCTCTGCGGGTAGCGACCGCAAAATCAAATTCTGGGACCTTCGACGGCCTTACGAACCAATAAATTCTATCAAGCGCTTCTTGAGTACAGAACTGGCCTGGCTGCTCCCCTACAATGGTGTCACTGTGGCTCAGGACAACTGCTATGCCTCGTATGGCAAGATGGAGATAGGAGAAACTCTGGGGGTGGTCCCTAAGGGTTGGGGTGCAAAGAGTACCAGATTGTCATGGGGAGAGGAGGGTTGAGTTGGTTTACTGAGATAGCTTGAACTGGGGAGAAGAAATGAATCTAATCCTAGAAAAAGGAAAGTTTTATTTCTCTTTCTCTTACAGTTATGGACTCTGTGGAATTCATTATATTGATGCTGGTTACCTTGGTTTTAAGGCCTACTTCACTGCTCCTCGAAAAGGCACTGTCTGGGTGAGCTCCCTCTCTTCTACAGTCTTCATTACACAGGCAAATGGTTCATTTTTCACTAGAGGTGCTCAGGGAGAGGTAGTAGTTTTGGGTGGAAGGAGAAGATAAGTATGTGGTAGCTGTATCAGGGAAATGGAAGATGATGATCATTTTTGTTTGTGTCTCTTTCCCTCAGACTGTGCAGTCCTTACCAGTTCACAGAACTGAATGAATATAAGAGTGAATGAATGAAATCTGTCTCTTCCTATTAGAGTCTTTCAGGATCTGACTGGCTTGGGACAATAGCCGCAGGAGATATATCTGGGGAGCTCATTGCAGCTATATTGCCTGATATGGCACTGAACCCAATAAACGTCAAGCGACCTGTAGAGCGAAGATTCGTACGTATATGAACGTCTAACAGCAGCACCATCTGTTGGATCCTAATCCACATGCCCTTCCAGCTCCTGGTAGAGTACAAATTAGTGCTAGGTCTCCCACCCCTGATATTATCCCTGAGAATCTTAGCACAGAGTTGTATTTAATCTTCCCTTCCCTATTGCATCTGAGCATATATTTAAACATAGTACTTTCTTCCATCTTTAAGTGTTTCCTGTCCCAAATCAGTTTCCTCTCTCTTTGCTTTTATTCTGTCTTCAGTAGTATAGAGCTTAATTTCATGGTCTCCTTTTAGCCTATATATAAAGCAGATCTGATGCCATATCAGGATAGTCCTGAAGGTCAAGACCACTCTTCTGCTTCATCTGGGGCCCCCAACCCTCCCAAGGCTCGAACTTATGCTGAAACTGTCAGCCATCACTACTTGCTCTTTCAAGACACAGATTTGGTAAGTTGAAGCCAGGCATGGTGTTAGAAAAGGTAGCAAATTTGAGTCCTTGCTTAGTAAGGCATCCTAAGGAGTTCCAGAACAAAGATGCAAAACTAAGGGACCACTCACTTTCTCTCTCCTATTCCACTTCCTTTCCCCAGGGTTCATTCCACGATCTGCTCCATAGAGAACCAATGCTACGCATGCAGGAGGGAGAGGGGCACACCCAGCTCTGTCTGGACAGGCTGCAGCTTGAGGCTATTCATAAGGCAAGAATCTTCTCTCTTCTTCACCTTCCATTCTCATTTTCTTCCAACTCTGGGCCTGTGACCAATGAATTAGGAGATGAAAAGGTAACACAGATGGCTAAGAAGGGAAAGCGGCTCTGGCATGCTCCTCCAGAGCATGACAGACATGCCTCATTCACTGGCTTCTCATTCCTACTTCTTTCACCCCATCATGGTCCTATCCTTTCAGATTGTGACCCATGTTTTTGCTCATACAGCTAGGAGTTGCCCTAAAGCACCACCCATGAGCATCTCTCTTTTGTTTTCTGTTCTCTTCACAGGTACGTTTCAGCCCAAACCTGGACTCCTATGGATGGCTGGTATCTGGGGGGCAGTCAGGGCTCGTTCGGATCCATTTTGTTCGTGGACTCACCTCCCCACTGGGCCACCGTATGCAGCTTGAAAGCCGAGCCCACTTCAGTGCTATGTTCCAATCATCCCTCCCCTCTAGAGGGCCTGGTTTCCCTCCCACCAGCCATCGCCTTCTGCCCAGTCCCTAGCCTTTGTCCACACAGGACCCTTGGAATGAAGTCTGCCAAGAACACATGGCCCTCAATGCACAGAGCCATAGGAACTGGGGCTTTCTGGACAGTGATGCTGCCAGGCATTGACCTTTAGGCCTGCCTCCTTAGATCCCTCTTCTTCCACAGACTTCTTTGATCATAGCCCCCTGCGGGCAGGGGGGCTCTCCCTCCACAAACTCTCAAGGCTCCTCAGCCTAAAACTATGGCTCACAAGAAACACTCAGGCCTGACCTAGGCTTGGGAGTCAATTTGCTCATATTGAGCATATTGTGAAGTGGGTAAAGCTAAGTAAAGGTACTGGGTGTTTTTGAGACCACTTGTGAGTGGGTGTTTGGAGAACTGGGAAGGGTATCTGCATGAACGCTCCTCTCTGACTATATTCCAGGATCCAATGTTACTGCCTTCCCAAACTTCCTCTTTAGAGTAACCAACACACAGGCCCAAGAGGAGTGATAGTAATTTGTTGGACTGAAGCTGCTTATAGTACTTCTTTAGCTGAGGAACACCACAAACACCCTACCAATAGAACAGTGACTCAGATCTTACTTGCTCCTGCTTATGAAATATTCCCAATCATTGGTCATTTGACCCTACTTGAACCCTCCTAGACAGCTGTTTTAAAAATTCTTCCTTTATATCAAGTCAAAGAGTGTATCTCCATAAATTTTACTCATGGGTGATAGGAAATCTACTCATTCTTCCCTGTGATTGCCCTTTTAAGTATTTAACAATAGCTATCATGTATTTCCCCAGTCTTTTCTTCTCTAGATTAAATATCTTCAGTTACTTCAACCATTCTTTTACATGTTATGATTTTTGATCCTTCATGATACTATCACATTGTTGATTTATAAAACATGTTTAGTTACTCTATTTAAACTATGTATAGGAGGTGTTTAGAACCCAAATACAGTAAATATATTGTTATATCTCATCTTCTTAGAGCCCTCTTGTGGGATGCTGCAGACTTCACAGTGGCTACAACACTGCCTCCTAAGCAAGGACAGACCCCAGCAATGAGAAACAGGCAAACCATAGTCTTGGAACGCATAGCAGTACAGGCTGGGGTTTGGAGGGAAGTAGTCAGATGACCCCAGGAAGAAGAAGAAAAAAAAAAAAAAAAGGCAGCCAGCTCCTATTGGAAGAAGTGGAGATTTAGTGTCTACCTGCAACAAAACCCTCTGGCACCCTAGGCTGATGGGCCAAATATCTGGGAACAACTTTCTGTCTTTCTAGTATAGGGAATTTATCATATATCAGAAAATCTCCTTTAAGAAGAAGGGAAACAAGTAGTTCAATCCCCTTCTCATACAGAAGAGGAAAGAAACCTGGAGAAAACCCAAGTTCATTAGTGACAGAGGGACCATGACATACATCAATACAAAGGAGCCAAATGTTGTGCCACCCTATTGTGATCCAGCTCAGGTTATGCCAGTTTTTTAAACTAACCGTGCCTTCCATTGCAGAAAAGCTTTGCTCATTCTACACAGCAGCCCCTTGATACTGCACAGGAGCCCCCTTTCTACTTTCAGTCGTAGAAAAGAAGGGACCTGGGGACTCTTTAACTGTTGAAGCTGTAGGTTGGTGCTGGCAGCCCTGCTCTTGCTGCCATCCCTAGACTCATCCCTAGTCTCAACTTCCAAAACAAAATCAGGATGATGCTTTCATCAGCTCTTGCTCTTTTTCTCTACCAGAAACCTTTTTCTCCACCAGAAAACTTTTTCTCCTGTCACTCCCCTTCCAACCCTCCTTCCCAACAGATACACTTTATACTTTCCATTAGTTCTTGCACTTTTCTACTTTTGTGCCTTTCTCACACTGTTCCCTTCTCCAGGAATATCTTTTCCCACCATCTCCACCTAAATCCTATTCATCCTTCAAGATCCCGGCACAAATTCCACCCTCACCAAGGAGCTTTCCAGGTTTGTCCAATGAAAAATATTCTCCCATGTGTTCCCAAGGAGGAAAAAGAAGATAACAAGTATTAAAACACTTGATCTATTTCAGGTACTTTGCGTATATTACTTAATCCTATGAGGTAGGTATTTCTGTTTTACTTATTGATAAAGATCAGGATTTTGAGAGGTTAAGCAGTCTGAACAAGGTCACAAACTACTAAGTGGCGGTGCTGGGATTTGAACTTATGCAGTCTGACTTTAGAATACAACTTTCCAACCTACCACATTCAGTACATTACATTTAGTAGTGTAAATTCACTCCTCTAGTATAATGTTTTGCGTATAGAAGCTTTTTAGTTAAATGTGTGATACTGAATTCTCTTGCGTCCTTACTCTGTTTCTCCAGTATTTGTGACAGGATTCTCTTTGCCTTAATCATAGAGGAACTGAGTAAACGGGCTGGAGCTAGGTAGGTGGAGAGCCAGAAAAAGTCTGTGTCCTGAAGTTTGTGCTCCCTGGAGATACGCAAAGGCTGCCAGCCTGACAGACGCACCACCAGGGATATTGTAGAGATGTCCACCACCCTAGAAAGGATATTGAACTATGTTCACAGAATCTTAGAATGTTAGAGCTGGAAGGAGATTAAGAAATCACCTACTTTACTTGGTTTCAAACACTTAGTTGCGGGCTCCTTTGTTAAAAAAAAAAAATACTATAAGTATATATTTTTAAAAAAACAGTTGAAGAGAGAAGAACCTGTAGTGATACTCTGCTTCCCACACCAACCCCTACACAAACACCTCATAAACCTCTAAAACCGAGGAGCCCAGTTTCAAAAAAAGTGCAAACCCCTCGTTTTACAGATGAGAAAACTTAAGTTCAAGTCTAGTTTGACCAGAGCTGCACAGCCGTTTAGTTATGGAGTCAGTACCTAAACTCTTCTGAGCTCCTGTAATTCTACTGCTTTCTGTGGAGGAGTCTATGCAGCGTTTGTGCAGGGGCTTTGTGGGCAAAGCACTGCACTAGTTATGAGGGGACAGATAGGAACAAGATCCAGTCCCACCCACTCAGAAGCTCACAACACGCACGCACTTAACTATCTCTTTTAGTTTCCCAACTATGATTCTTGAGCCCGAGAAGGACAAGACCTTGACAGTTCTGAAGAGGGCTGGGTGGGCGGGAACAGTGCAGGTCTGTCCGGCTTGAGAGGCCTGGGCCTCGGGGAGAGAAGGAGCGGACGGAGGCAGAGGTCGGGCTCAGGTGGAAACGGCTGGCAGGTCCCACGCCCAGGCCCGGCGCAGTCCACTTGGAAAAGGGGTTGCTCACAGTGGGTGACTGGGCTGAGCCCCTCTCCACGCCAGTAAGGGACTCAGTCGCCTCCCACTCCTGCCCTCGCTGCAAGGCTTCCAAGGACCCCGGGCGGGCGGGGCGGGGCTTGCGGCGGAAGTTCCTGGGCCAGCTCGGGTCACGTGGGAGCGGCTGCACGGCTCGGAGCTCGAGCTCAGGTGAGCGCCAGGTGATCGGCAGTCACTGGCTGAAGACGCCGCGCATGGCGAACGCCCTCAGGGCGTGTTGGGCCGTTTCCGGTGTGGGGTTGGACTCAGGAAGGATGCAGACTGTTTCACATAGTCTGAATTTGGAGAAAGACCAGGCTCACTCTTCGGGGACCAGGCTGTGGGTGGAGGCCAGAACAAACCTGTCCTCATGAGTGTTGTCTGGTTGGGACCGGAGGCCCCCCAGGTGGCCCTGCTTCAAGGACTTGGGTGGGGTGGCGGGTGGCTGCCACGGGGAGCCCGTAGCTACTTACAGCCTTTCTTTCTCCCCTAGTTGTCTAAGGCGACCCCCGTGACAGGAAGCATCCCTCCTGGGGCCTCTACCCCTTTAAGACATATTGGAAGAGGGATGAGGGAGTGGACACAAGGACATGTCAGGGGCCTGTCTCTTTAATTGTGGGATGGGCAACGGGGTGACCACCCTCTCCTCTTGGCTTGACAGGAAGTATGGCACTCTGGCGGGCATATCAACGGGCCCTGGCTGCTCACCCGTGGAAAGTACAGGTCCTGACGGCTGGTGAGTGTCCCTCCGGGACCTGAGTAGGACCAGAGCAGGCTGATTTGGAAGGCAGAGGCTCACCCACTGCACCTTCCTCATTTCCTACTTCTATTCAGCCCCCTTGAAGGGTTGGCTGTCTCTCATCCAAAGCTGTCCCCAGTCTGTTTTGGAGGGTGGGTCCCCAAGGCTGTTCTTAAGGGGTGCGCATAGTTAGACTAGGTGTGAAGTAGGATTTGAAAGTCCTCAAAAAGCTGAGCTGGGCTGGCCAGTTAGCTCAGTTTGTTAGAGCGTGGTGGTGATAATCCCAAGGTACAGGGTTTGATCCCTGTACGTGCCAGCTGCCAAAACAAAAAAATGCTGAGCAGTCAGCCCTTAAGGATAAAGAAGTCCCCAACTTGGAAAATTAACGAATAACAAACACTACTCAAACGTTTTACAGTATGCAAAGCACTTTCATATGCATTATGTTGTAGGGGCTCCACAAAGGTCTGCGAGCAAGGATTACTTGAGTCCACATTAGATCACACATCTAACTACTGAAATCAAGACTCTTACCCCAGTTTATTTTTTGTAGTATTTTTATTGTAAAATATACAAAAAAATGACACGTATGTACAGTTTAAATAGTATTAAAACCAAACACTCTTGTATCAGTACCTAACTTTGAGATACCTTGAGCACTCTCCCTAATTCACAAGCCCCAAGAGATTACAGCTTTCCTGATTTTGTTTATTCTTTTGCTTTTCTTATAGTTTACTACCTATGTATGTATCCCCAAACAACATGTTGACCAAGGTTTTTTTTATTCCAAATCCAGTGATTGAGTAGCAACCCTGCCAAGGTAACTGAGTGACTTACCTGCATTTGTTACCATCTTCATTTTTCAGGTTAGCTAATGTAAGGGGATAGCATGGAGATGAGTATGTTTTTTTTTTTTTAATTTAAAGGTGACGGGTAAGGGGATCTTAACCCTTGACTTGGTGTTTCAGCACCACGCTCAGCCAGTGAGCAAACCGGCCATCCCTATATGGGATCCGAACCCGTGGCCTTGGTGTTATCAGCACCACACTCTCCCGAGTGAGCCACAGTCTGGCCCCTGTTTTATAGGAGGAAGGATCAGAAGGCATCTGATCATTCGGGCAGTACAAAGGGTGATCAGGGTAAGATGGGGTCTTTACGTTTAGAGGAAGGGAACAGGATTCCAATGAAGACTGTGGCCTTCCGAGAAGACTGTTGGAAGGGGTGGAAGGCTACTGAAAGCCAGAATGGAATATTCCTGTTATTGGAATAACCCTACATCAGCACTAGAACTGCACTGCATGACCCTCCAGGAGATGGATTCTTTTGCCCTTCCCTGGGCCCCTCTTCAGCCTCCTTTGCCCAACCACCTCTTGTCCTGTCCTCAAAGTGTCCGTCAGCCTGCATGACTCACCTGACTGCGTGTGTGGTGACTCATGCTGGACTGTGTGGCTATGATGGGAACTGACACGCTGGGCCTTTTGCCCAGTCTCAGATTCCCATGGGGCCATAATTGCCAGATGGAAGGTTCCCCCTCATGGCCATCAAGAATAGGGAAGGAAGGATAGTCCTCAAGTTTCCCTACCCAAGGGATCTGCAGCTGACAAGGACAGAAGCTAGAGTTCCAAGGAGATCCAAGTGCAGATACATGGCTGAACTGGGGGTTCTGGTCTGTCAGTGCTAGAGCCCTTTGGCTGCACACCCTCAGTCATCCTGAGGCTGTGCTGACATTGCAGCTTAGCCCTGAAGCAACCTGTATACCCATAGCACTTTTCTCAGATTTTTTGAATTCTTTCAGACTTTTCGTTCCCTGCTGCTCAGTGTATTTGGATAAAATTCCAAGTAAAGGGAGGAAGGGAGGAAATGGATTTAGCTACCTGAGCCATTTCTGGACCCCAATACAGTAGTTCCTCAGGTCCCATGGGATAGCTCATCACACTGGAAGACAGAACAGAGATTTCAGACTTGGAGTTAGAAGACCAAGATTTGAATCTCGGAGCCATAGCACTTAGTAGCTGCATCAATCAGGACAAGTCAATAAACCTCTTTGGGCCTCAGTTTCCTCATTTAGAAATTGAGTTTAGTTATATGACCTCACAGCGTCAGTATAGGGATTATCTCTGTGAAAAGGCTTTGGAAATCAGAAGTGTTCAATAAGCTTAAAGGCTCAAGGGGCTGGCCTTTTCTGTGATTATTGGCATCTCAGGCATAACAAGCTATTCTTTTTATAGTGGTGTTTGGGTTGGGTTTGTTCCACTTAAATCTGAACATGGATAACTATCTTAGCCTTGGTTCTCTGAAAAGCAGAGCTGGAAGCTTATGTGCAGGTATTTTGTTAGGGAGTAGGAGGTGATCCCATGGAGTGAAAGGAGGAGAGCCAGCATAAGGGTACATTATCAAGTTGGCCACTGCTAAGGGAAATTGGTTGCTCAATCCCTTGGAACTGACTTGAGAAGCTCTTTGGAATGCTTCTTAAGACTGTCTGGATGAATAGTCATTTCTCGAGAAAAGAAGAGATCTTTATCTACTAGCTCCCATCCCATATTGGTCAGAAGTTCACCCTGTGGGAAGTTAACTCCCCTCTGCCATCAGGTTGCACATGCAGAGTCACTGAAGGCATTGACAGTGAAGCCCCAGGTATGGCATAGGCCTGAAGCTAGAACCTATCAGGTTGAACTGCAGTAATGGCTGGAGTGAGAGATGGGTGAATCAAGATAATCTGAAATGGTTCAAAAGAAGTATCTCATACACCAGTTTTGGCCAACACAGAGTTGGGAACAGGGCAGCCTGGGGAAAGGTTTGCTGTGTGTTCTGCACAGAGTGTGAGTCAGCCTTGTCCCTTCCTTTCTGGAGTATACACCAGTTTTGGCCAACACAGAGTTGGGAACAGGGCAGCCTGAGGAAAGGTTTGCTGTGTGTTCTGCACAGAGTGTGAGTCAGCCTTGTCCCTTCCTTTCTGGAGGCCCCTTCCAGTTTCCAGTGGGTCCAGGGCCCAGCTCTATCTTAGGCCACCCTTTCCTGCTGTGGGAGCAACTGAGCTCTTACAGACACTGGTTTCCCTGAAGTCAGAATTAAACCAGGATAAGAGAGCTCAATAGGCTGTAGTGACCATCAAGTCTAGCCCCTGATACTACAGAGGATGAAACTGAGGCAAGAGGGGTGAGTGACATATATTGAGGTCTCACATAGTCAATGGTAGAACTGGTGTTAAAACCTAGGACACTGCCCACTGCACGCCCTATACTAGAAACTATTGGGGCTTCAGAATGCTGAGCACGGCCCCAGCTGACCTGGGCTTGGAGACCTGACAAGCTGCAGAGACCTGACAAGCTGTCTCATTGTCTAGCAGTAGGATGGGTTCAGGCCAGGAATGGGGAGAGTATTCAAACCAATCCCAGAGGATACATTCTCCCCTCTCACTGCTGGGCTTCAGCTCCTTCTGGGCTCTGTGTTAGACCAAGCCCTTTTAGCCCAGAAGGCTAGTTGGAGACTTCTGGGGGAGGAACGAGTCAACAGCACTGCTGGCCCCATGCCAGTAGCTATACCTGCTGACCCAGGCCTCCTGTACTCAAGGATATGCTTCCTGTTCCTCATTCCAAGAAGCCAATTCCTGCCCATCTCCCTCCTCATCTTCCATTAACACTTTATTTTCTTGCACATAAGATTCCACACAAAAGCCAGTAGAGAAACAAAATAGGGGAAGTAGGGAATTTACCCCCACCCATGCCTGGGAAGAGGTTGTGGAAGTTGGGGCTTTTCCACTAGTTGGCAAGGGGTGGCCCCAAATAGATCTGTGCTCAGAGGCAGTCTCCCTTACCCCTAAGCCCTGGATCTGGTGGGGAGTGATGGCATAAGAACTGGCACCTACCCAGGGGCATGATGTCATACCTGCGCCAGCATCTGCTTGCTGGGCTCTGCGCCCAGCCTGGCATTGGGGCATCATTACCCAGCAGCCCCTTGCCCTGCCCCATCAGGGCTCTGGGTATTATCTGTCCACAGGCCTCCAGACCCAACTCCCTGGAAACAAGTCCAAGGAGAGGGGAGCCAGAGCACTGGAAGATCCAGACCAACTAGATATGTCTAGGAGATCTCCCAGAGGCTGGGGTGGTTTGGTTCTGTTCGGGCTATGGGTTGGTGAAGGTGGGATGAGGAATCTGAATGTCTAAACCCTTCCTGCTCAAAGATCACTTGGGCCAGAAATGCAGTCCTTGCTCTATGTTTGGATCAAATCCTTAGACCACCCTGTGGTAGCTGCAGGCCTAGAGAGCCTGATCATCCAAGGGCAGAAGAGGAACCTCTGGGTACTGGTGTGTCTGAAATGAACAGAACTGGCAGGGGCTACAGAGCTACACACCACCCACTCACTCATGCTTCCCTATCACTTGCTAGTCCCTCGGGCTTGATGGGCACAGTTTGGAGGCCTACAATCCATCTTTCTCAAAGGCTGCATGCAGGCTTCCAGGACCATGGGGCTGGAAGTCAGGGACTTGTGTTTTCATTCCAGCTCTGCCTTTAGCTTGTTGTTTGACTATTGGCAAATCATGAAGAGTGAAAACACACACCTCTCTATTTCTTTCCCAGGAATATTGCTGCCTGCCCTCCCCACAGGTGACAAGGAACTGAGGTGATGGACTTCTGGGGAGTAAAGACAGAGAGAAAGTGCATTAGTCCAGGAAGTGTCTTTGATATATGTGGGCCCTTTGGGGCCTTACTTGGGCAGGAACCCCTGCAGAGGAGCAGCCACAGCAGCCCCTTGGTGCCCACTGACCTGTGAGCCTATGCCAGAAATACCCTGGCCTCTTTGTTCTTCCTCTTAAGGAGAAGAGTTTCTGTCCCAACTCCACTCCTTACCAAGTCACCTCATCTCTCAAAGCCTCTTTCCTTATCATTAGATGGACATGCAACCACCCACCTCCTATACCTTTTGAGAGGATTAAATGTGGGAGAGCCCTTTGTGAACTGGAAAGATCTTACTAAAGTAGACTGTCAGACTGTTAATCCCTCATTTAAGTGACTGCCCTTTCTGTTCCACCATCCCCTGGCCTTCTCAGGGTCACTCTTCCCGTTATGCATGGCTGCAGCTCCTCCCTGTCCTCCCTGGAAGTGCAGCTGGTAACCCCACATTGTGAAGGAAGGGGATAGGAAAATAACTAACTGCTTTGGGCTAGGGGAGCAAGCCTCCAGTTCCCCAGGTCCTTACACCTTGAGCCTGATGCTTGGTCCTCTGGGCTAGACTTAGAATTCTTCATGCCCTTTTCCAGAGCAGGCCTATTGTTTGGGATGGTACATTTGACCTTTTTCCTTTATTTCTGAGCACCTGCCAGGGGCTTGATTAGGTCTGGTGGGGCATAGAATAACAAAGTATTCAATCCTTGCCTTTGGGACGTCATGTCTAGCAGTTCTCTGGGAAGAGCCCCACCACTTTGGGAGTTTGAGGGAGAGGCAAGTCAGGGCTCCCTTGATGGGTGTGCTGGTGGTGTCCAGATCTGCTCCATGGTGAGCAGCCCAGGTATCCTTGCCTTTGGGACGTCATGTCTAGCAGTTCTCTGGGAAGAGCCCCACCACTTTGGGAGTTTGAGGGAGAGGCAAGGCAGGGCTCCCTTGATGGGTGTGCTGGTGGTGTCCAGATCTGCTCCATGGTGAGCAGCCCAGGTGACCTATGGGTACTCAGCCACAGCCCTAGCTCCCTGCCTTCCCCCACTGCTTCTGACTAGGGCATGGAGGAAGAGCAGAGCAGTGAGTGTGCAGCCAGAACGGACGTCAGAGCCAGCTCCAGGCCAAGGAATGGGGTGAAAGATGTGTTTGCCCAGTGCTAATTGAGGGCATAGGGACGGTGGTGGCTCCAGGGCTGGAGGGGGCTGTCTTTACTCAGTGAGATAGACAGGCGAGCTGGAGATCATATGGTCACTCCCAAGTGGCCCTATAAGTGTGTGTTTGCTAGAAACCATTATGCCACCATGACTGACTGGGGGCTGTGAAAATAGTGATGATTTCTGTCTTGGTTTCTGGGTGTGGGTGTCCGACGGGAGCTGCTTAGAGCTGGGTGTCGGTGCAATTGGGGGAGGGGAAGTAGGTGCAGAGGCCTGGGGATAAATGACTATAATACCTATTGCCCACTCAATCTGAGCTTGTGAATGGGCAGCCTGGTTTTAGCTGATTGTTCTACCCGGTGGCCAGGACTCTTCCTTGTGGGGACTCCTACCAGCTCAACCAGTCATCTTCCTGCCTTGGACCATTTGAGCATTCATGTTTTAGAAAAAGAGTTATTCTTGCTGTTCTTCACAAATAGAGACCCCAAGACCATGATAAAGGACATTGGCTAAGGTCTTGCATTGGACTGGAGGGAAAAGAAGCAGGGTTCCTAATCGTTTCACATATGCTCTACTCAGAGCACGGTGTCCTGGAAAGAAGAGAGTCTAGGAATCAAGCCACCTGGTTCTTGCCTTGGCGCTGGACTTACTGGTTGTGTGAGATTCTGAATCTTTATTTCCAGACTTCTGAAAAAAGGGGTTTGGATGAAATTGTCCGGAAAGCCCTTTCTTTTTTTTTTTTTAATTAAATTTTATTTTATCAATATACAATGTGGTTGATTTTTGTGGCCCATTACCGAAAGGAAGGCCCTTTCAATTCTGACAGTCTATGGCTCTCAGCCCCAGGATATATGATTTTCCTTCTTTTGTCTGCATCTTCTTTTTTTTTTTTTAAAAAAAGATGACCGGTAAGGGGATCTCAACCCTTGGCTTGGTGTTGTCAGCACCACGCTCAGCCAGTGAGCAAACCGGCCATCCCTATATAGGATCCGAACCCATGGCCTTGGTGTTATCAGCACCGCGGGGATCTCAACCCTTGGCTTGGTGTTGTCAGCACCACGCTCAGCCAGTGAGCAAACCGGCCATCCCTATATAGGATCCGAACCCATGGCCTTGGTGTTATCAGCACCGCGGGGATCTCAACCCTTGGCTTGGTGTTGTCAGCACCACGCTCAGCCAGTGAGCAAACCGGCCATCCCTATATAGGATCCGAACCCATGGCCTTGGTGTTATCAGCACCGCGGGGATCTCAACCCTTGGCTTGGTGTTGTCAGCACCACGCTCAGCCAGTGAGCAAACCGGCCATCCCTATATAGGATCCGAACCCATGGCCTTGGTGTTATCAGCACCGCACTCTACCGAGTGAGCCACGGGCCAGCCTTGTCTGCATCTTCTGACTCTTGAGTTTCCTTTACTGCTCAATGCAGAGTTCTTGGGCCCTGGCCTGCTCATCCCAGTTTCTGACATCGTTAGGGAAAGGAGGGCTTTAAGGCAGCAGGAAGGAGCTAGTCATTTGCCCCCAGAGTGAAGCCCTGGGGCTCAGAGTGCCAGAGCCTCATTTGGTCAGTAGACTTACCTCCCTCCTTGGAATGGCAGCTCACCCCCAGGAGACATCTGACAGCACCTGTGTCCCTTGCACAGGGTCGCTGATGGGCCTGGGTGACATTATCTCACAGCAGCTGGTGGAGAGGCGGGGTCTGCAGGAACACCGAATGGGCCGGACCCTGACCATGGTATCCCTGGGCTGTGGCTTTGTGGTAAGTTCTGTCCACAGCAGAGCTTCAGTGGATTGGATAGTGGTCTTAGTTCTCTGCAATCCTTTAGTTCCCATGGATTCTCACACCTAAGCCAACCTGCCACCCTCTTTGTGTTTTACGGTCTGCTTTCCCTGGGATTTGTTTTCTGATACTTGGGGGAGGAGCTTTGTGATGTAAAAGCCAAGTGTTCTGCTCATCACATCCTGCTCCCCTATGTGGGGTTTACTTTCAGGGCCCTGTACTAGGAGGCTGGTATAGAGTTTTGGACCGGTTCATTCCTGGCACCACCAAGATGGATGCACTGAAGAAGATGTTGTTGGATCAGGTGAGCAGAAGGAAAAAGATGGGAAGGGTGAGCTGTGTTGGGGGCAGATGGGGATTTAGGCATTCACAGAGCTTTAATTTTTCTTCCCTAGGGGGGCTTCGCACCATGTTTCCTAGGCTGCTTCCTCCCACTGGTAGGGACACTCAATGGACTTTCAGCCCAGGACAATTGGGCCAAACTACAGCGGGTGAGCTGGGCAAATGTGGGCAGCATCTCTGGCTGGCAGGCTGGCAGTTCCAGGGGATGGAAGCAGGCTTCATGGGGATGAGAAAGGTGGAAGTGCAGGCAGAGTCGCAGCCCATGGAGAGGAGCTCAGGAGAGTGTGGTGCAGGAGTGTGCAGAGCTCTGTGTGATATTCACACTGGGAGGTGGGTGGCTTGGAGATGCAAGTGTTAATTTCTTCCTTCTCTGTCTCCTCAGGATTATCCTGATGCCCTCATCACCAACTACTATGTAAGAACTGACACCTCAACTGCCTGTTCTGCTTTCCTGAGTCCAGAAATACCCTGGGATTGGGGTCCTCCTGACATAGGAATCCCTCCGTTGAGATTACTCTCTCATTCCCAGTGTGGGCACCATACTCAGGGAAGCACTCATCCAGTTGTTCATTTTTTTCTTGAGTGCAGAAGTTGGGGTAGGGCCAGGCAAGGTAGTGAGTCTGGGGGACGGGTGAAGGAGTTAACCACCAACTTTCACCTTCTCTCTCTCGTAGCTCTGGCCTCCTGTGCAGTTAGCCAACTTCTACCTGGTCCCCCTTCATTACAGGTATGGCAGATCCCTACTCCACCCTTCAAGGAAGATCCAGGTTACCAAGAGTTGTAGACAAAATGATTCTCATTTCAGCCTTAAGCTACTTTACACCCCCAACTGAACACTCTGCCCTGATCAGAGCTCCCTAGACTCCCAAGCATTTTATACAGAACCTCTTACTCTTTATGAAATTGTCCCAGAGTGTCCACCTACTGACCTTCTTTCATCTCCCTAGGGAGGATCCTGCTTCCACAACCCTTGTCTCCACCCCACCTGAGCTCTCCACCTCTGATGGCATATCTGCAGGACAGTGCCTGGGGTGCTGCAGCCTAGGTTAGACAGAGAGGTAGACCAAAAAGCCAAGTAGGAAGCTGGTCAGGTTAGTTCACTGCAAAGTACTATTTCACCCTAACAGTAATGGTAGTTGCTGAACCACAATAAAAAAAATAATGGAACTCAAGGTGAATAGTTAAAATGCTTGGAGGTGAGGGGTCTTGGGAACAGGGAAAAATATGAAATTCTTCAGAAGGGACATGATCAAAATTTACATGAGTAATATAGATAAAAGGAATACAGATTTATAAACCAAACCCTAAACATTAGGATTCTTTGTAACACTCTTTGAAACTAGAGCAAGTTAATTTAAAATAAAGAAAAGGAGGTGCTACTTTACACAACAGGCAGTACATTTTTGGAAGATGAAATCTCCTCCCCTGGTACAACACAGATACATGTATTTAGAAGGGGTCTGGACAGGGTGTGAATAACAGAGCTGTGCATGGCAAGAGAGCTGCTGAGGGAGTTCTCATCCAGGAGACAGAGCTCTGGGATAGCACCAGAACTTGAGCTGGTTGTCCTCTGGTCTGAGATACACAGTCTCTTCACAAGGGGCTGAAGGATTATCTCTGAAAGCTCTCAGAGATAATCCCTCCTTCCCATTGCACTTTCCCATCCCTACCGCCTCGCTTACTGCTCATTCTTCCTCTTCTTCACAATGCTATTGCTGTTCCTTAGGTTGGCTGTTGTCCAGTGTGTTGCTGTTATCTGGAATGCCTACCTGTCCTGGAAGGCACATCATCTGTAAACCTGCCTCACTCCACTGTTTCCACCTTGCAGTGGTGCAGCGTGACCTTGGAATGGTCAGACAACCTCCTCAAAGTGGGCACATCAGCTTCCATGGGGCTGCATTGTCGATCAGAACTTAATGGGATTCTTGCTTTGAAATGCACCATTTCACTACTCTGAAATGTGAAATGGCCACTTTTGAAACTACTAAAGCCTTTATAATGGTCTTATTCCCACCACATACTAGGCATTCCATAAATATTTGTTGAACCATATGACCTTGTCAACTTTACACCCACACCCCAGCAAATAAATGCCACTTCCCCACTCTTTATAGACATATCTGTTACTCTGACCCTTCCCAGCCTTGTGTAGCTCCAGCTCTTTGGGGACCCGTCAAACTCTGTATGGTGCCTCAGTAAATACAAGGATACTTCAAAAAGTTCGTGGAAAATAGAATTAAAAGATAATATAAATGTTTCCATGAACTTTCTGAATACCCTTGTATATTATTAAATTTGTAATCTGGAACTTGCAGAGTTAATGAGTAAAACCCAGCAGAAAACTATTGGGAAGTCAAAATTTCAACAGCTGGAAAGAAAGCTAGGACCACCAAACTCAAACTTCTTTTACAAATGAGGACACTGAGGTCCATGGAAGTGAGGTGACCTGTCCACAGCAGGATTTAGTGGCAGAGTAGAAACTTAAGCCCAAATTTCCTTACTTCCTACCCAGTGATCTTAACCTAAAGGTCAGAGGCATAGTAATACTCCTGCTGTGACTCCCAGGAGAAAAATTGAACTTTGTTAAACTACTACTTTGGGCAAACTTGGA
This sequence comes from Galeopterus variegatus, assembly GCF_000696425.1. Classification (NCBI taxonomy): domain Eukaryota; kingdom Metazoa; phylum Chordata; class Mammalia; order Dermoptera; family Cynocephalidae; genus Galeopterus; species Galeopterus variegatus. The sequence continues at coordinate 195,912 of NW_007729441.1, read as the reverse complement.
AACAGATGGACCAGCCTTTTGTGGTCTGAAAGCACCCTGTGTCAAGAGACTCTCTTTTATATGTTTTATATGACCCTCAGTTAGAGACAGCCCTAGAATTTAGATACTGGGGCTGAAGTAAGGTCAAGAATCCTGGGAGACTTTAGTGGCAGACTGCCTCTCGGCGGGTCCCATAGTGTTAGCCAAGTGCCAGCAGTGCGCTCCTGATTGCCGCAGTTTGTGGAATTGACAGCCGGGGCTAGGGAGTGGGTTGGAGCAGCAGAGGGTTCTCCCAGTGCCTCTGGCCCTGAGGACAGAGCTAGCACCACGGACAGCTCCGCGGCTCCGCCTCCCTTTCGTGTGCCAGAGATGAGACCCCGGACTAGTCTGTTCTGGCGACCGGCCCTAGTCACTGCTGGCTATTCTAAGCGGGGCGAACGACTCTTGTGGGTCCCAGAGCATCCTTTACGCCCCACCAGCTTCTGGCTCTCCTGAGTCCAGTTCTACTTCCAGCGCTAGCCCCAGGGACGCGAAGTCTGCTGTCTGGAGGTGCGTCCCTCTGGGGGCTCGCAACCCGCCAGCCTCGAAGTTGAGGCTGTCACTGCTTCCACGACCAGTGCATGTTCTTCGCTGACGTCAGTCGGAGCTGTCTTGGCGCTATATAAGGCTGGCGGCGGTCCCGGGACAGACCCCGTGTTCCCCAAGGCGCATTCGGCCCGCCCCAAGGGACAGAGACTGGAGCTCCGTCTCGCACCGTGCAAACGCTCTCGGACAACCTGTGAGTGGCTCGGAGCGTCCGCCCAGACTGTCAGCCCCAGGACTCCGCTCAGCCCACCCACTGCGGCCGCCGGGAGGGAGGGAGCGAGGAAGGGGGTGGAAGAGGACGGCGCGGCGCCTGGGGCGGGAGGGCAGGCTGTGGGCGCCGGGCGGCCGCCGGAGGGAACGGCCACCTGCGGCTGCCCCGGGCGCACCTCACCCTGCGCTGCCC
>NW_007729441.1:174166-194832 GCF_000696425.1 Galeopterus variegatus | reverse complement strand
GGCGGCACCATGAGGCAGTCGGGAGGCGCGGCGCGGCTGGCGGCGCTGCTGCTCCTGGCACAGCTGCGCCCCGGGAACAGCCAGTGGAGCGCAGGGGCGGCGACGGCGGCGGCCGAGGTCCAGGACCCGAGTCTGCGATGGAGCCCAGGGGAGCGGAACCAGGGCGGCGGGGCCCGCGCGCTCCTCTTGCTGCTGTCGGAGCGCTTCCCGCGCCGCGCGGGGCCGGGCCGATGGGGATCCGGGACGGCAGGCGAGCGGCCGCGACGGGACAACCCTCCACTGTCCATTGACCTCACCTTCCACCTGCTGCGGTCCCTGCTGGAGCTGGCGCGGACGCAGAGCCAGCGGGAGCGCGCGGAGCAGAACCGCATCATATTCGACTCGGTGGGCAAGTGATCGGCCACGAAAACTTTGACCCCTTCCCCCAGCCCGGGCCTGGGACGGGCGCAACCGGAACTGACCCAGTCTCCTGGGGCAGAGTGGCCCAGGGACACCTCAAGCACTCTCTGAGTGGCTATTTTGTAATAAACGTGCTGAAGAGCCTTTGGCTTCTGTCGTGAGGGCGTGGGCAACCACAGCAAGGTGGGAACCGTGGGAAAGTGGGGGCTCCCAGGCCAGCGGGAGGGAACGAGATGCTGCCAGGGTTGGGGGTCTCCGGGAGAATGGCTTTCAGCCAGGTTCCTGTGGGCCCCATCGCTACCCAAATCCCCAGGAATTCAGAGGTTCACGCACCATTGCACCACCCTCGACCCTCTTCCCAGGGCACTGGGCTCGTGAGTCCACTCCTGACTTTAAGGAGGTGCCCAATGGGGGTCCATTAACTTTCGCCCCCTCCACATGGCGTCAGGTTCGGGGAAGGGCGGGATGGTGGCAGATTGCCTCCCAAGCCGAGGCTGAGGGAGTGGGCAGCGAAAGGAGATATTGGTCTGGGACGCCTGAGTCCTTTATTGAGCCCCTTTCCCGGGTTGGGGCATGAGCTGAGTGGTGCGGGGTCCCAGTGCAGATCCTCCACCAACCTAGCGCCAGGCCCGGGGTGTGCAGGGCTCAGGGTCAGTGCAGGCCTGTGCCCAGGAAAGAAAGCTCAGTGGGTGGGAGGTCCAAAGGAACAAGGCAGCCCGGACCCCCGCTCACTCCCTTTGCCCAGCCACGCAGAACCCCACATGGGTTTCTCCTCTACTTGCAGACCCAATCCTGTCTCCCAAAAGCCCCAGAGGAATGGCTGGGGGCAAAGAAAGTGTACTTTTCCACGGGCTAGGGGATACTCCCTTTTGGCTGCAGGTTTGGGTGGCACTTAGGAGTGGGTGCTGCAAGCAACCCCTTGTGCCACAGGGAGGGCAATCACGGAGGTGGGGACAGGAGTGTGCCAGCCATATCCCGCCCCAAAGCCCCTCGGGCCATCTCACCTTCCGGCCCAGCTAGCCGCTCTTCCTCAGGCCCTGCACTGCCCTCTTCCAGCTCCTCATCCTCTTCTTCCCCGGAAGCACCTGAACCAAAGGAAGGCCCCATGAGGTGACATCCCTGCTTTTCTGGCCGTCAGACCCACCTCACACCCCCACGAAGGGTCTGAACGCCCAACCCCAGAGGCCGGCCTCTTGCTCCCTTGCTCCCTCACCTGGCTGGAAGTCGATGGTCCTCAGCATTTCAGCCACGTGCTCCACGCTCAGGGTGAACTTCTCCATGCTTTCGTAGCCTGGCTCCGGCCGTCCTGACAGCTCCACCTTCGACATCATCCCGACCCTGCGGGGGCCACAGAGGCTCAGTTGGCAATGCCCTGGCACTCTCGCCCCTCCCCAGCTAGTGGAGCGTGTGTGGCCCCTTCCTCTCCCTTTCCACTCTGCCTACTCACTTATTGATCAGCTCCTTGGCCTGCTGCAGGGAAGAAAAAGAGGATGAGAGTCAGCACTGTGCCAGCCCTGGCAAAGTCCCAGTTCTGATTCTCACCACAGACCTGTGGGATAGGTGGGGATGCATATCCCAATTCACTAAGGAGAAAACGAACTCAGAGAGGGTGACTTGCCTGAGGTCATGGGGACAAGTAGGTGCAAGAGGCAAGACTTGAACCTGGGTCTCCAGGTGCTAAGGCCGGGACATCAGCCACTGTGTGGCTCTGTCGGCCTCCCCCAGGACCCACCTGGAGGTAGAGCGCCATCTGTGGCTCCTCCATAGACTGGATGGCAGACTCCACCAGTTTAGAGGAGGCCTCCAGGTGGTCTCCATACTGACGGATGAGGCTGCGGACGCGCTGCAGCTTCTCCTCCTGCTCCCGGGCCAGCGCTTGCAGCAGCTCGCCCTTGCGCTCCTCCAGCACTGCGCACAGGGTCTCGAATTTCTGGTTTAACAACTGCTTCTGCCTCCGGCTGTTATCCTGAAAGACCAGGAGCACAGATGAGCGAGGGCAGGTCTGAGGCCCCCATAGCTGGGAGAGCATTGGATATTTACTTGACCCACTCCCCGCTTAATGGGACTTAGAGCCAAGAAGGAAAATGATCTGTCCTGGCTACACTGTGAGTTAGAGGCAGAGCCAGAATCCAGTCCAGGTCTCTTTGGTAATAACAACCTGATATTTTAAAGTAGCTTCACTGAGTGCCATCTATATCCCTGGTCCTAGTTTTTACTTGCATTATTCCATTTAATTCTCAAAAAGACTATATCATTCTAATCATCACTATTTTATGTAGTTGAAAACTACCAAAACCAAGGCACAGAGAAGTTAAATAACTGGACCAAAGTTACAGAGCTAGTGAGCTGCAAAGTTGGTATTCAGACCCAGCAGCCTGGCTTAGTGTATCCCACCACTTCCAGGAGCTCAGAAACTTTTTGGCCACTTTGGGCAGAGGTCAGAGAGGAGCAGTTCTCTTGGGATCTAGCGGTCTCCAGGCCAGCCAGTCTCTGTTCCCCACTCCCTCTCAGTCCAGGCTCACCTCGATGGTCTGGCACACCTCCTCCATCTGTGTGATCACTGCTTGCACACGGTCATTGCCTGCCACCAGCATCGCGATGCCATCGCTGAGCTCACTCTGCCACATACACAGGTCAGAGCTTAGAGCTGGAGGACCTGGCTTAGAGCTGCACCAGTCTCACCCCAGCCAAGGCTGCCTAGGAGAGGGCTGCTCCTCCCCTCCTCCCCAAATCAGGGCTTCTACAGAGATCTAGAAGGCATGGAACCACCCAAGAAGTATGAAATGTTCTGTGGATTCTGGAAGGAGGTGGAGAGAAGAAGCCCTTCCCCACCAAATGGGAAAAGAATAGACATTCTCAAAACATCCACCAAATGCCAGGCACTAGACTAGATGCTTTATCTGTAGATTCATGTCTTCCATCAGTTCTGAAAAATTCTTCATGATTATCCATTTAGATAATATTGTCTCTTCTCCATTCTCCTTATTTTCTCATTCTGGGATTTTTTTTTTCCTTTTTGTCTTTTTTCGTGACTGGCAACGGATCACAACCCTCAGTGTCGCGCCCGTACCGGACCGGGACCGGCAACGGGATCGCAACCCTCGGTGTTGTGCCCGTACCTCGCTCAGCCAGTGAGTGGCCGGTCTGTATGTGGGATCCGAACCCTTGGCGGGAGCACCGCTGCGCTCCCAAGCAGCGCACTGTAGCAGTGCGCCACCGGGCCGGCCCTATTGGTTGGTTTTAAAAGCCCATTTTTTTTTTTTTAAAGATGACCGGTAAGGGGATCTTAACCCTTGTTTTGGTGTTGTCAGCACCACACTCAGCCAGTGAGCGAACCAGCCATCCCTATATGGGATCCGAACCCATGGCCTTGGTGTTATCAGCACTGCACTCTACCGAGTGAGCCACGGGCCGGCCCTAAAAGTCCATTTTTTAAAGAGCATTTTATTCATAGTGACTTTCTATTCTTTAGTAATTCCAACACCTGAATTCCTTGGGTATCTAAACCTATAATTTTTGTTTCTTTTGACTTCATTCATGGAGTACATTTCTTTGTGTATTTTCAATTATCAGCTAATATTTTATTGATTTTTTTTTTTTGATGGTTGGCTGGTATGGGGATCTGAACCCATGACCTTGGTGTTATAAGTCTGCACTCTAACCAACTGAGCTAACCGGCCAACCCCACTATTGAGCTTAATCTGAGGAACACCTAAGGGCCTAAATTGAGGATATTTTCCTCCAAGCAGAATTTGCATTTGCTTCTGTCAAAAGCTAGGGGGCACAATTGACCACTTTAGAGCTTCGGATTCCCGTTTAACCTGACGTCTTCGAAATCTTAGATGCAGGTCCCCCATCTTGGAGGGGTTTGGAGGCAATAGTCTCTTCCCTCTAGCCCAGTGATATTGCCAGCACTGGGCCTCTGGGAAATGCTGCCTTTTCTGTGCTTGCCAGTCAGGGTTCTGTTTTCACCTCACTCTCCCCTCCTTTTCCCACCCCACCCCCACCTGGAGATTCCCTTTACTTCCTATTTGCCAACCAACATAATTTTCAAAATTATGTTTTACGCAGAATCTGGTTGCTTGCTAATGAGAGGACCTCGAAAGTATCTATCTAGCCCACCTTTTATCCATTATTTAATGTTATCCTTACAACAGCTCTCTGATGTAGGTATTTTCATTCCCATTTTACAAGTGAGGAAAGAGAGGGCCAGAAAGGTCAAGTAACTTACCCAAGGTCACATACTGAGTCCAGCACAGAGCTGGAACTTTAGCCCTGATCTGCTGAATTTTATTTATTTATTTTGTTTTTGGCAGCTGGCCGGTACAGGGATCCAAACCCATGATCTTGGTGTTATAAAGCTGTGCTCTAACCGACTGAGCTAACTGGCCAGCCCACGGACTTTAAAGCAAGATGGAGTAAGAAGCTGAAATTTGAGAGCCTGTCCTAAGCCCCCACTCCCACATGCCTGCTTCCTCCCCTGCTTGATACCTTCTGGCGCTTGTAAATGGTGGGCAGCGGGGCCACCTCACAGTCCTTGTGGGCACCGAAGACCTTGCAGAGAGAGCAGGTGGGCACTTCACAGCTCAGGCAGTAGATATTGATCTTCTCATCTTCATGCTCCTCGCACATGAGGTGCTGCTCAGCCTTGGAGTGCAGTGGCCTGGAGGGGAGTGGGCAGAGTGGCAAGGTGGGTCAGAGGCCAGGCCCAGAGGAGGTGGCCCCGAGCGGGTGGGGCCCCATGAGCACCTTCTCTTCAGCCTCCGCCACCACCTTCTCTGCCCCTGCAGGTGGTGCTGTGGCTCAGCAGGTGAGTGACTTCTGCAGTGCTCTTACTTGGGGTATAGAAGGAGCTAAGAGCTGGAGGAGGACTGGATTCAAGAATAGTGTGTATTCCAGGAAGCAGGGAAACCCCATAGGTCAGGAAGTCATGGGGGTTGACAGGGACTTTGTTGGTGGGCTGCCAGACCCTCCTCAGGAGGAGAGGGTAAAGGGGAATTATTGGCCAGGGAATTAGAGCTCTTCCTTTCTGGGTGACCTGGGGCAAGTCCCTCCCTCTTTCGGGGTCTAGTTCTCTCATCTCTAAACTGAAGAGGCAGGTTGATCGTTTCAGTCCCTCCCTCTGGCCCTGATGGGTTCTTTGGCTTTGTCCCAGGCCCTGCCCTTTAAAGAGGTAAGAGGCGCTGACCAGCTCACCGGGATGACTCCTGCTTGTAAATATCAATAATGTTCTCCACTAGCAGGTTTCGCTGCAGGCCATAGACACCATGTCGGTCCAGGACAACCTCATGTCTGCAAGATGGGCAGCGGAAACGGCCTCCCGAAGACACAGTGGTAGAGCCCCGAGATTGCCACAGAGGGTTTGAGGCCTGTGGGGACAGTTGATGTGAGAGGACAAGCACAGTGAGGCATGGGGAAACTGGGAGGAGGCAGGGGAAAGGTTGTGGGGGCTCAAGAGTAGAATGGTGGAAGAAGAGGCATTAGCTCTTTTCTAAGGCTAGACCCTCCTCTGAGAGCAGCTTGGGGTAGGTGGCCATGGAGATAGATCTTGCTTCCCACTTCTGCCTTTACTCAGCCCACCTCCTTGAGTGTCCCTGCATCCAGAGCCTAGCTTTGGCCAAGGCCTCATCAGGATGGGATTTCTCCAAAGGGATTGAGCTTGGACCTATAGGGAGACACTGGCCTTGGCAGGAAAGCTGACATAAGAAATTAGACTCTGAGTGGTGCAGCCAATGTCTTCCAGGCTGGGGCCCACATGGCCACATCTGGGGGGAATTCTTTGCAGTCCCGGGCAGGGGTGCAAGCAGAGACAAGTGCTGAACAAGGGGGAAGACAAACCATAGCTAGCTGGCTAATTCTGGGAAATCGTTCCAGGGACTAGGAGTCTTGAGTCCTGAGTTCTTGTGCTGCCCCTGTTGCTTTTTTTTACTATATTAATTTGGGCAAGCATTCAACCTCTGTGAAACTGAGGACTAAACTGGATTATTTGTTTTACATCAGATATTGAGTGTGCTAGATAATTGCTAGGCTCTGAGTTAAAGGTGGGACCAAGGGGCCGGCCCATGGCTCACTCGGGAGAGTGCGGTGCTGATAACACCAAGGCCCCGGGTTCGGATCCTACATAGGGATGGCCGGTTCGCTCACTGGCTGAGTGTGGTGCTGACAACACCAAGCCAAGGGTTAAGATCCCCTTACCGGTCATCTTTTAAAAAAAATAAATAAATAAAGGTGGGACCAAGATGCATCCCTGCCCTAAGGATGAGCAGACAACCGCATCAAATGGGACGGCTGTGGTGATAGGGGTAAGCTCAGGAGGACTTACCAGAGATGCTCAGCACTTCCTTCCACTACATCCCCTCCTTAAAGAATTGTCCTGAGAGGGAGAACCCCAGCATGCCCCTCGCCACAGATGATTGCTTCAGAGCTGAGGAGGTGATCACCTGACCCAAACAGGATGAATCAAGTGTTCTCTCCCAGGAATTTGGAATTGAGAAACAGAAGCTGAGTTGGCTATACCAGGTGCTGCTTTGGAACTGGAAAGACCTGTGGAGCTGGGCTAAGAGCTGACATTATGGCCATCCTGGAAAGTTTGAGGGGTCAGAAACTATGAACAGAGATGGCTGGTCTGCAGAAAAGAATCAATTTGTGGAGAGAAGCAGAGACCAAAGACCTGCAGAAACTGCTGTTGTTCCCTGATGCTCACCCCTCTTCTCCAGTAATAGAGCCCCTAAGTTTTAGCAAGGCATCATATAAGGACCATTTATCCCAGCCTCCCTCCAGCTGCATGTGGCCAGGTGACTGTTTTGGGAAGGGAATAGAAATGCAATTTCTCGTAAGTATCTTTAATTTTTGTGCAATTTCTAGGAAGTAATCTTTAATGGGAGGGGCATGTCCCACTCTTTCTCTTTTCTCCTTCCTGCTGGCTGGAATGAAAATGGGACATCTCAAGTTGAAAGAGCCATCTTGAGGGCTGGCACATGGCTCACTTGGGAGAGTACGGTGCTGATAACACCAGGGCCATGGGTTCGGATCCTATATAGGGATGGCCGGTTGGCTCACTGGCTGAGCGTGGAGCTGACAACACCAAGCCAAGGGTTAAGATCCCCTTACCAGTCATCTTTTGGAAAAAAAAAAAAAAAAAGAAAAAGAAAGAGCCATCTTGAACCATGAGGTGAAAGCCACATGTTGAGAATGGCAACAAGATTAAAGGATGGGTCTCTGCTGAGGCAGTCCTGGACTGCCTATCCATATTTCCACTTCAAGAAAAGGAAATTTTTACCTCTTTCAAGCTGCTGTTATTTTGGGTTTACTTACAGCAGAACCTAATCTTAACCAGCTGGAAAAACCATGCACTCCTAGGGAGTAATGGAGATAGTAGTCCCTATGACTTTGCATATTTAGATGTATTTCCTACAATTGGGTTCCATGAAATACTCCAAATCCCTATATTATACACCAACTGGAAGACCAGTTTGGAATGACACTTATGTGTGCACAGCAGCACCCCATCATGCACAGAGGGCATCCAAGTCAAGAGTCTGGTTTGATCCCTTGGTAGCAAGAGATGTAGGCAAGGCAGGAAACGTGGCCCCTGTGTGAAGCGGACAGCGCATCTTGGGGAAAGTAACTGGCATGTGGCACAAATACCACATTTTTCTTGGGATTTCTTAAAAATCATAAGAAATTAACACTTTAGCCCATCATAAACCTGGAACAGATTAGTTTGAGATTATCTGAGGCTGTGTTTGTGCTTCTGTCCTCAATAGCTAGAACTGCATGAATATTGTTGAGTTTAATTTACGGAATGTGTTAATACAATTACCTTTTAGGCTGGCCTGTTAGCTCAGTTGGTTAGAGAATGGTTCTGACAACACCAAGGTCCAGGGTTCGATCCCTGTACTGGCCAGCCACAAAAAAAAAAAAAAAAAAAAAAGAAAATTAAGGTTTGTTTGGTTTTTGGCTGCTAGCTGGTAGAGGGATCAACCCCTGGACATTGATGTTATCAGCACCATGCTCTAACCAACTGAGCTAACTCTACAACTACCTTTTAATATTTAGAATCCAAGTGAGTAAGCAGGTATTGAGAGAACTCTAAGCCTGCAAGCTCCTGGAGGGATCTTGATTATCTTTGACTTGCTGGTGGCAAGCACGTAGAAGTGTTCAGTAAATGTTTACATGGGAGGAAAGGGAACCTATAGCCCAGAGCAAAGACAAACTCTTGGGTAGCCTCTCTCCCTGCCTCCACCACTCACTGCATCCTTCTTCTTCCTGGGGCACAAATGCAGATATATTCATTATTTTACATTCAACAAATGTTTTGAAGGCCTATTATGTGTCAATTATTGTACCATGGGTTTTCCTGATGTTGCTGAATTTAATCCTCAAGAGCTTCTGATAAAGATGGTGGAAGAGCTGGACATTCACCCCTAATTTAGACTACAAGAAATACAGTGACAGTGGCTAACATCTATTAGGCACATACTGTATTCCTGCATTTGTTCTAAGTCTTTTATTTGTATTAACTCATTTAATCCTCATATCAGCCCTCTGAAGTTGGTACTATTAATAGCCCCATTTCAAAGATGAGGAAATTGTGGTCCAGAGAAGTTAAATAAATTGCTCGTGTTCATCAGCTAACAGGTGGCAGAGGCAAAATTTGAACTCAGGCACTCTGATTCCAGAGTCTGTCCTAATAAGCATTATACTACATTGTCAGATACAATAAAATTAGGCCAACTGAAGGATTATGCCCAGAGCTGACACTCATCTCTCTGAGTCTCAGGCAGCGATAGAATTTTTTTTTTTAAGTAAAGAGGTCATGGAGAACCAAACAGCAACTCTTTTTTTTTTTTTTTAAAAAGATGACCGGTAAGGGGATCTTAACCCTTGACTTGGTGTTGTCAGCACCACGCTCACCCAGTGAGCCAACTGGCCATCCCTATATGGGATCCGAACCCGTGGCCTTGGTGTTATCAGCACCGCACTCTCCCGAGTGAGCCACGGGCCGGCCGCGCAACTCTTCACAGAAGAAAGAAACTACAGCCTGAAAATCAACTATGCAATTATGGATTAAAGTTATTTAAGCAAAGATGACCCATCAAATCAAAACCCTGTGTGCCGTGGAGTGCTATAAAGGCCCCACTTTCAACCAGAATGACCTGCTTGTCTGTGAAACGGAGTGGAAATAGCTCAAATCTTAGGGGAGACTCCTCCCATGGATCTGCACACGCCTCCAGGGTAGGTAATTCATTGGACTCTGTGTGAAAAATACTCTTGAGACAACATAAGTAAATCGAGACACTCAACTACCTCTTAATTCAGGTCATACCCCTCTATTCACCAAAGAAGCCAAAGGACTAAACAGAGATTCCAAACAAACGACAAAATCCAGCCAGCCAGCTTACATTTAAGAGAACAGCGAAAGCAAGCCAAGGTAAACACAGTCCCAGATAAAACTACTCTATTCGGATCCAACAGAAGATGCAAGCCAAGATAATAGGAAAAGAAAAAGAAAGCATGACATGTAGAGGCCAGCTGCCAAGAGAAAAAGAAAAAGAAAAAGAAAGCATGACAAGCAAAGGACAGATGAAGAATATCCTTTGGAAGAAGAAATGTTCCAAGAACTAATACAATTTCAATCTAACATTTTTTTTAAAGAAATAAAACAGTTTCTTGATTAAAGAAAAGATATAAGCGATCAAAGCTGGGGAAGACTGTACCAGCCAGCTGCACCCCCTCACCCCCCTCTAAAAAGTTGGAGAAGAGAGCTGGCAGAAAAAGGAAAGAAATTATGTAAAATATATTGTAAACATACCCACATTTGATAGTGGAATGGATGACGCTAACAAAAGTCACATAGATTGTAGTAGAAAATAACAGATAAAAGTTATCAGGACTACAGCCTACAATATGGATTGACCTTGAAGACATTATGCTAAGCGAAATAAGCCAGACACGAAAGGACAAATATTGTATAATTCCCCTTATATGAGGTACTTGGAATAGTCAAATCCATAGACACAGAAAGTAGAATGCCGGTTGCCAAGGACTGTGGGAGGGAGAATGCGGAGTTATTGTTTAATGGGTACAGAGTTTCAGTTTTGGATGATCAAAAAGTTCTGGAGATTGGTAGTGATGGTTGCCAACAATGTGAACATAATTAACGCCATTGAACTCTACATTTAAAGATGGTTACGACCGGGCCGAGCCCGTGGTGCACTCGGGAGAGTGCGGCGCTGGGAGCGAAGCAACGCTCCCGCTGCGGGTTCGGATCCTATATAGGGATGGCTGGTGCGCTCACTGGCTGAGCGTGGTGTGGGCGACACCACACCAAGGGTTGCAATCCCCTTGCCGGTCATGAAAAAGACAAGAAAAAAAAAATGGTTGCGATGGTAAATTCTTGTTATGTGTATTCATCACAATTTTCTTAAAAGGAAAAAAGTGGGGGGAGAGGGGTTGTACACTTAGCTCAGTTGGTTAGTGCCTTATAACACCAAGGTCACGGGTTTGGATCTCCATGCCGTCCAGCCGCAAAAAAAAAAAAAAAAAAAAAGGAAAAGGAATCAGGACTTGGGATATCTTGGCAAACGCCTTACTTCAAACTCCCCACAGTCAGGACTGACTTCAGGCTTGACCCGAGGCGGGCTGAGGGCACACTACTTCTCTACCACTCCCTGCCTGCCAGTGAAATTTCTTTAGCAGCTGATCCCATTGGTTAATCACCGCCTTTCTCCTGGAACTCAAAGGGCTGAGGCATCAATACTCAGGTAGTCCAACGCTAAGTCCTTTGTTTGAAGAGTCCCTTTCCTGGGACAGAGGGAGGGACTATATCTCTGCCTTCTTCACAATCTGGCTCAGGACTGGTGCTCTCCCTGGAGCAGACACCACAGTCCAGTATTTTGCATGTAGCCTTTCATTCCCTGCTCCCATAGTCCCCTCCTGCTTCTAGAACCTAATTCCTCTGCCATATCCTACCGATATCTGGCCTGACTCTGGCTTTCCTCTTAACCTCCTTCCTTTCTGTGATTACTTCAGCAATGCTTTCCCCCACCCAACTCCCAACCCCACTTCTTTCCTAGTCTGGTCAATATACTATACACATGTGCCCTTTGATATTAGGATCAAATCTGACTAGTAACAAAATAGCGAAGTTTATCTTTTGGACTTTCCAGGTCCCTCTGGCTCATGGCAGAATACTTGTGTTGCTTAGAGGCTCTCACTGTGTTCCCCCAAAAATGGTGTATGTACTGATGAGAAGCATGAAGATTTTAGGCCCTATGAGGATGAACATTTAAGATTTGTACATGTTTCTTCTAATGCATATTAGGAAAAAACAGCCCATAAAACTCGTGATTTTTCATGGATTTTACTGTTTAGGCTGAGGATAAAGTAAATATTTAAGCTCTAAAAGTGAGTCTTTTTATTTTATTTTTTGTTTGTTTTGGTACCTGGCCAGTAAGGGGATCTGAACCCTTGACCTTGGTGTTATCAGCACCACCACTCTTCCCAAGTGATCAACTGGCCAGCCCTAAAAGTGAGTCTTTTAAAATTGAACTATTAGGGGCCGGCCCAGTGGCGCACTGGATAGTGCGCCGCTTGGGAAGCGCGGCGGCGCTCCTGCCCGAGGGTTCGGATCCCACATACAGACTGGTTCCCGCTCACTGGCTGAGCGAGGCGCGGGGGCAACACGTAATAACTTCGTATAGCATACATTATACGAAGTTATACGACCTCCAAGGGGTCTAAAAAGAACCAGAAAGAAAGAGAGAGCCAGAAGGCTGGTGCCATGGAAGGCAAGAGAAAAGAAATGTTATGCTCTGCTGAAGCATGTTACCCTGTATTTTCCTTCCACATTTTTGGAGTATTTTAAAAAGTCGTAAAAGAAAATGAAACCATGTGCCATATATCTTCTGACTTTGAAATATTAAAAATGTAGCTGAGTTAAATCAATCCAATGATAATGGAGTGCCAAGTAAGAATTAATTTAAAAATGGTTGTATTCAACTTCATGGCACTAGAGTCTAAGAGAAGAAATACTGCTGGCATCTCTTGGCATGATTTACCACAACTATTAAATTGTTGTATAGGTGGTACACAGCTATAGCAAAAATCAGAAAGGTGAAATGAAAATGAAATTTGGGAAGTTTGCACTAACCCTTTCCTGACACCCTCCCCCTATCAAAATTTACCTGACTTTTGTCTCGAACCTTTTGCAAATGTTGGGTGGCTATTTTGAGAAAGTCATCTATACTAGATATGTGGATAAAATTCTTACCCCCTGGTTAGAGAGTGGTGCTAATAACACCAAGGCCAAAGGCTTGGATCTCAGTACTGGCCAGCTGACCCCCGCCCACCAAAAAAATGGTAAAATCTCTGTAGTTTCTTTAACAGAGGGTATTTAATGCAGCATGATATAGGGGAAATAGCACAAATCACAATAGTTTTAGCAGTGCCCATGGCTGTTTTCAAATCACATTACAGTTGTTGCTGAAATCTCAAAAACCAATTATGCTTATCACTACTTCTAAATTCTAGTAGTTATTAGGCCCATTGCTAGATCTCATTATTTAATGTGTTAATCAAAAAGTACATATATTACTTAATCAAATGTGCATTATGTATTTTTGGTAATTATATCCCAGTGTTTCCCAAGCTTTTTTTCATTATTACCCTCTCCAGGAGCCTTTTTATTTTTTAAAATTTTTTTCCTTTTTTTGTCTTTTTTCGTGACCGGCAACGGATCGCAACCCTCAGTGTCGTGCTCGCGCCCGTACCAGACCGGGACTGGCAACGGGATCGCAACCCTCGGTGTTACGCCCGTACCTCACTCAGCCAGTGAGCGGCTGGTCTGTATGTGGGATCCGAACCCTCGGCGGGAGCGCCGCTGCGCTCCCAAGCGGCGCACTGTAGCAGTGCGCCACCGGGCCGGCCCTCCAGGAGCCTTTTTAGATATTTCCCCCCTAATTGCTCTCCTCTCCCCCACTAAGTGTCCCCCCACAGTTATACTATATATCTGTTTATGTAAGGTATGCATATCTATGCTTTATACATAAAAGAATAAATTTTTTGTCCCCTTCCAAAAATCCATTTTTTCCCCTTGGGGGTGAAATCACCCCACTTGAGAATGCATGCTGTATTCTAATACAATAGTTTCTTTTATAATCATGTATTATACTTTATGCATCTTAAAATATTGTTCTTAGATGGGATCCACAAATTTCACAGACTGACAAATGAGTCCATGGCACAAAAAAAGAATTTGCTCTCTTCCCTGACTGTAAGTCCCTAAATTTTCTGATCACAAATTATAATTTTATATTCTAAGGAATTAGATGGCAATTTCCTTAATATATCTTCACAGCTGATGGTCTCTACATTGGGCTAAAGATCTCTCAGCTGACTACTATCTAGTCAGTAAAATCTTTTCTTCTGCTTCTGTTTGTCTTTCGATTTCAAGACAAATAACTGATCGGCTCTATTGTACACATAAATGTCTTGTTCTTAACTTAAATCTTATATTTACACAAGGGAGCCAGGCCTATAAAGTAAAATTCCAATGATGTGATGTGTAGAGGAAATTCCATCACTCTAGGAAACAGAACACCTAGATTTATGTCCCTACACTGTCCTTTTGTTTGTGTGATTGTAACTTTTTCCTGTGTTCTGTCCTGTAAAATGGAGACAACGTCCATTCCATCTAATTCAAATGGAATCATGTTAGTGAAGGTACTCTATAAATCATAAAGCACTGCACAAACAGAAAAGGATCGATAACAATCCTAATCTAGACCTTGAAAATAAATGACCACATAGAACCACAGGGCATGAAATAACTGTTCTTCACTGTGAAGGATAAAATGGAATGGCATAAATAAATGGAATTTAATTTTAGGCTATGTTCAAGGCTTTTGTATGGCATACATACCATGAGCTATCTCTCTTTTAGGCTGCATGCTGCTTTCTATTTCCTTTGTAATGTTCCATAGCATCGAACAGAAATGGCCCATCTAAAAGGATGCTTTGTAAATGCTGTTACTCTAGCAAATCCATACTTATCTCAGAATGTTTCCCTCTTCCCTGGATATCCAGGGAGACACTAATTTGGGACACAATTGCAGGGTGCAAAGGAGGTTGTTGAAGGCTATCTTCCTCAATCTGATGGCCTGCCAGTAATGAATGGTGGATCACACAGGTTCTGTGAGCCAGATCCTTGGAATATACTGGAGATACCATGGTGAAATAATGGGCAGAAGACCAGACATTTGGAGTAAGGTTGAAGAGCCTTAAAAGAATAAATTTCAGTAAAGGCTGAGCTGTGGGTGTAGGAGGAATTTTGAGTGGAGGGCTAGCGATGGCTGACAGAACCTAGGAAAGAGCCTGGCACAAGGGGTTGGTAAACTAAGCCCTACTGCTGAAAGATGGATAATCAGAAGAGTGGGCCAAGTTAGGACACTCTTAACGGAATGGAAAGCCCTTGAAAAATGGAAATCCATAATAGTACTGCTCACATCTGTGAAATCATATTGTTATAATTACAAGTGATATTAAAGAACAGTTTAAAATTCCCTTTTAATCAACAGATATGTAAACAGACTTGAAGAGGTGAAATAGGCTGATTCACATCACATGGCAAATTAACTAAGAAACTTGTGGGAGGAGAACCCAGGAGTGCTAAGTCTCAGTCTAGGTGTTTGTTCCCACTAAACTTAAGATTCTTCCTTACAGAAGAAGTAAGCTTCCTAATCCTGCTATGAGGTTAATGCAATTCATAAAATTTCAGTGAACCAATTTCTCATGAAGCAGCAGCAGGTGGCAGTGGTTGAGGAGGTAGGCTGGGTTGGATTTTCACTGAGGCCTGTTCCCACTGGGTCCTAACAATGAACTAGTAAAGAAGTGGAATTCAGAGAGGAGTGGAACAGAGGTCATCTCTTTCCCAAACTGCCCTTTGTTAGTCTTGATATCCCCCCTCTGTAAGTCCCTCCCTAGACAAAAATCCTCCAGAAAAGCTGTTCCCGAACAATCTCCTTACAAGGACTTCTGGATGCCTGTTAAATTAGAACAGGTTGCAGCTCATAAATAAGTGCCCACAGAGAAGTGGGGGCAGGTATAAAAATAAACGGAAGGCTTGCTTTAAAGTAGTTTAGGAGTGAACAGAGTTTACAAATACAGAAACACATGGGAAGATGTTTGTGTCAAATTCCCACACCAACAGCTTTCCTCTAGTCAAAATTCTTGGTAGCTGAGTGGGAGCAAGTGTGGGAAAGAGACAGGGAAAAATTAGAGAGGGTTAATATAGTGTCTTGGTGTTTCATTCTGTTTCACTTCAGAAAGAGAGATGTGCTACAGCTCTAAAGAGAACTATTTAAATTATGATGGCGATTATGTAAAAATATGCATGGGGGCAAGGTCTTGAAAGTAATAAGAAAAAATGAAAATAATTGTGTTGGGGGGGGGAGGATTACTGATGATTACCTCCCAAATCCTAAATACTGTTCAACATTTTTAATGAAATGTTTTAGCATTTCAAATTTTGATTACTGGCTGTCTAGTTAACCTGATTTATAAAATCACAGCGCCCCCAAATTCTTGTTTGCTGTCCATTACAGCAGTTTTTAGGATCTCAAAACACTGGAAACTATCTAAATGTTTTAGAGGACAGATTAAATAGACTGTGGTCCAGTAGAACCACTATATAGTATATAAAAAGGAAGACAGAGACCTGAGTGTGTACATATGGAATGGTCACCGAGACAGAATAAATGCACAGAGGCAGTGTAGGGCAGTGAGTCCAGTTTAAGTATGTACAAACATGCAAATATGTATCTACTCATAAAAATTTCTGGAAGGACTTCCAAGAAAGTTGGTAATGGTTACACTTATCTAGGGAATTGAAGGTCCAAAGTGAGTGGCAGATTCACCTTTCATGATATGAACTTCTATACTGTTTGAAAATAAATATATATATATATATATTAAAAAATTTAAATATGACATACTGGTGTCACTTTTATAACTGTTAACTTTCTAGGCAATGTTCTAAAGGTATTCTTCCTAAGTGGTCTGAAGACAGAGGAACCAAAAGTCCTATTCTTGTCCCCATACTTAGAAAACAGACAATCTGATTATGCCTAGAGTTGCCAAAATGTGGAGGCAATGTGTGAAAAAACTAAATATGCTCATCTTTCAGAGGGAGAGCTACTGAGATACACTGAGATGTATATACATAAGTACAGCTGAAGAACTGGGTCAGCCTCCCA
The DNA here is from genome assembly GCF_000696425.1 of Galeopterus variegatus. NCBI lineage: Eukaryota > Metazoa > Chordata > Mammalia > Dermoptera > Cynocephalidae > Galeopterus > Galeopterus variegatus. Next base: position 178,177 of record NW_007729441.1, on the reverse strand, counting down.
CCAGGCCCTCCCAAATAAAGTAGCAAGAAAAGGAACTGTTTACTCTTCTCTCCTTGCAGGTCCTAGGAGTGTTCAGTACTTTAAAAGATGCACATCACTCCAAATCCACAGAACCACCCTAAAGCCCTGGGAATCATGCTATCTCTCAAATATTCTTCACAAAGTTTGACCCAAACCATTCGCAGGTCTCTCTGGGATCAGATCAATATTCTAGAGCTTCTTGGAACCAGAACAGTGTGCCTGGATACAGAAGACTGACTTAAACAGGGGAGGAAACACACATCTTCTAGCCTCCCTTTATGGGGCGTATTCCTGGGCCCCTTTGCCAAATGATGCATGTGGCTTGCACTTTCACATTCTGACCACTTTTCTACAGGACACATTACATTAGCTTTCAAAACTTCTCTTTGTTCTCCTATATTTCAGGTTCCAACGAGAGGCTGTCTCACTATAAATTCACCAGAAAGGATGGCAAAATCTTCCTGCCCTTCCCTCCTGGGCATCTCAGCCTGAAGGATGTTCAGAGAGTTAATTAGACCATAGATGGTGGGCAAGGCGTAGCTTCTCATACAGGACTTGAGCAGGCATAGCCTTCAGTCTAGGCCCCCAGAGAGGGAAAATCCACTGACTCACGACAGCCACATACTGGCAGGTTTGGACACGTAGAAGAATAGGAGATGGAAATGGACTTTGATGGGGAAATGGCAGGAGATCAAAGGGTGCTGGGCACTCAGTGAAGATGGCAGACAGCAGACAGACAAGGGGTGGGCCACAGGGCCCAGCATGGGATGGCCTGACTCAGCCAGCTCACTCTCTCCCCACAAACATGCTGCCCCATGGAACTTAAGAGGGAAGTATTTTCTTGGTTAAGTTAAAAATCACTTGTGTTCAACACATTTCCTCATAATTTCTGACATAGATGAAGAATACTTGTTCATGATACTTCTTATCACTGACAATCACACTAAGCCTCCCAGCTCTGGTCTACTGAGAGTTTTTACTTCATTTGCAAGGGCTTTTGCCTCATAATTTCTGACATAGATGAAGAATACTTGTTCATGATACTTCTTATCACTGACAATCGCACTAAGCCTCCCAGCTCTGGTCTACTGAGTTTTTACTTCATTTGCAAGGGCTTTTATGTGTGCCTTTTCCTCTCACTCTCCCTGATCTCTGTTGGTACCCTACAAGAACCTCCACCAGTGGCACAAGGCAAGAAAGAAAGCCCATTCATAAACCATTCTGGTACGTGCTGCTTTTATTTTTGAAACCAGAGGCTAAAATGATACCTGTGAATTTGATTAGCTATGCTGTTCTCCATGACAACAAATAAACCAAAACTAGCTGCACTTCTGGGAAGTAAAATTTCCTCTCTGCCTTCTCAGCTTGTCAAGTGACCTCGATACCTTTTAACCAGCAGGACTCTTTACGGAAGAATCTGGAGGAGGGTACAGTTATGAACTAGAGTTGGGGAGAATGTCCAGTTTCCTGCCTACTATGTAACTCTGTCCCCCAAAATGGATGTGGTGAGCTTTGTCTTAAATACAAATAGTTCTACTGTCATTATGGAGTTTTCTCACAGGGTTGTTTTTGTTTGTTTGATTATCTCACTGATCTTTTCACCAGATTTTCCACAAAGTCTGAAACTCCAAACTGGAATGCAGAGTCTAGCACAGGCTCCCTTCCTTCTCTGAGTCTATGGGATCTTCTCCACTCTGTGGATCCCAACGTTCTAGCTACTGTCTGCGTACAGGCTGTACCCACCAGCCGCACTGCGGCTGCTGACTCATGCTTACTTTGGGATCTGCTAGGACCCCAGCTCTTCGGCTCTTCAGCCACAATAGCCACCACCCACCTCACAGAGCACCCCATCCATTGCCTGCTGGAGTCTCAGCTCTGACCTACTAAGTCTTCCCCAAATCTGTGGCAGTTTACCTGGCCCTGCANCCTCATAATTTCTGACATAGATGAAGAATACTTGTTCATGATACTTCTTATCACTGACAATCACACTAAGCCTCCCAGCTCTGGTCTACTGAGAGTTTTTACTTCATTTGCAAGGGCTTTTGTGTGTGCCTTTTCCTCTCACTCTCCCTGATCTCTGTTGGTACCCTACAAGAACCTCCACCAGTGGCACAAGGCAAGAAAGAAAGCCCATTCATAAACCATTCTGGTACGTGCTGCTTTTATTTTTGAAACCAGAGGCTAAAATGATACCTGTGAATTTGATTAGCTATGCTGTTCTCCATGACAACAAATAAACCAAAACTAGCTGCACTTCTGGGAAGTAAAATTTCCTCTCTGCCTTCTCAGCTTGTCAAGTGACCTCGATACCTTTTAACCAGCAGGACTCTTTACGGAAGAATCTGGAGGAGGGTACAGTTATGAACTAGAGTTGGGGAGAATGTCCAGTTTCCTGCCTACTATGTAACTCTGTCCCCCAAAATGGATGTGGTGAGCTTTGTCTTAAATACAAATAGTTCTACTGTCATTATGCAGTTTTCTCACAGGGTTGTTTTTGTTTGTTTGTTTGATTATCTCACTGATCTTTTCACCAGATTTTCCACAAAGTCTGAAACTCCAAACTGGAATGCAGAGTCTAGCACAGGCTCCCTTCCTTCTCTGAGTCTATGGGATCTTCTCCACTCTGTGGATCCCAACGTTCTAGCTACTGTCTGCGTACAGGCTGTACCCACCAGCCGCACTGCGGCTGCTGACTCATGCTTACTTTGGGATCTGCTAGGACCCCAGCTCTTCGGCTCTTCAGCCACAATAGTAGCCACCACCCACCTCACAGAGCACCCCATCCATTGCCTGCTAGAGTCTCAGCTCTGACCTACTAAGTCTTCCCCAAATCTGTGGCAGTTTACCTGGCCCTGCACCGTCCCTGAAGCCCACCTGGAAGACGTCGTTGGCACACTTGCGGCACAGGTTGTGCTGGCAAGGCAGGATCACCACCGGTTTGGAGAACATTTCCAGGCAGATGGGGCAGATGAGCTGCTTCTCCAGGTTGTCCATGCTGTGTGCATCCCCTAGCAGCGGCTTGAAACCCACTGTGAAGTTCATCCCCTCAGCGATCGTGCCTGCCCTGGCCTTGGCCCTGGTCCTGGCCTTCTCTTACCGCCTCTGGACCCTTCCTCGTTTACCTTAGTCTGTGAATTCTTACGTCCCTTTCTGTTGCTCACTCTTGAAATAGCTCTGCTATCTCTCCTGTCCCTTCAACAACTTGTCTCGTCCTTAGCTGTCTCCAGACACTTCTGAGTCTCTATTCTTTGCTCTGTACCCTGGCCAGGCACATGTAGCTTTATCTATCCCTCCCTCCCTGTAAAATGCTCCTTTTGTTCCTCAAATGACTCTCTCTTGTTCACTCTGTGGGCAGCACTGTTTGTCCCTTACTCCCCAGGAAGAAGATTAATTTTACCATGGGGGTGGGGAGACAAGGGGCATCTGCATGACATTCCTACTCCCGATTTAGCTCATGTAAGGCGAGCCTCAGCTGTCACCGAGTGAGTGACCCTGACTCACTCGGGAATGAGTGACTCCCTTGAGCAAGAGCAGGGGTGAAGGGCATCACTGTTTATGGTGAAAGGTGGGCCAGCAAAGGTGTCGGTCTCTGCTTGCTCTCACTCTGGAGACTCCTATGAGCCCCGAACCCCCATCCTCTGGCTTGGGCCCTTCTTCCTGGACAGTGACACAGAATCTAAAACAGCCCATGTGAGAGGCCCCGTACATGGCTCAGGTGGCAGGAAAGATCTTGCCAGACCTACAGTCAGTGACAGTTTCCTCCTCCACAGGCTTAGCCAGTGACCCTGACCCACCTCTTCAAGGCTGTGTGGTTCAGAACAAGGGCATCAGAGACTAGAGAGAGCCTCTTGTCCAACCCTCCTGGTCCATTTTTGTTCTTGCCTAGCCCTTTCTTACATCACCCTAGGAAAAGACGCTCAAGAGGCCAGAAGTGACCATTGTGCCAGGGCTTGGAACTACCTTATGAGCATGCCCCTGAGAAAGTGT